>NC_134353.1:40721557-40796557 GCF_048569485.1 Anomaloglossus baeobatrachus | reverse complement strand
AGACCTCTACAAAGACATCCCAAAAGAAGGACTAAGCCAAGAGCAGGAAAACATAACATCAAAACTAAAGGCAATGGAAGAGAAAATCAAAAACTTCCAAAACCCACTGGACACACCAATTACATTACAGGAAGTTGCAGAGAAAATCCCTTCCATAAAGTGTAAAAAATCTAGTGGTCTGGATGGAATCCCCCCAGAGATGCTGAAGTACAGCCCACCAGAAATTCAAGCTGCAATGGTTAAACTGTTCAACATTGTGCTGAGTGCTGGCTACTTCCCTCGTACCTGGAACCAAGGACTCATTACACCGATCCACAAGAGTGGGGACAGGTATGACCCTGCCAACTACAGAGGCATATGTGTCAGCAGTAACTTGGGAAAACTGTTCAACAGCATCCTAAACAAAAGGATCATCAGTTTCCTTACCGAGCACAATGTCTTGAGCAAAAGCCAAGCAGGGTTCGTGCCAAACCACCGCACCACGGACCACATCTACACCCTGCACAGTCTCATTCAGAGCCACGTCCACAATACAAAGCATGGGAAGATATACGCCTGCTTTGTAGACTTTAAAAAGGCCTTTGACTCAGTGTGGCACCCGGGCTTGTTCTTGAAACTGCTGGAAAGCGGAATAGGAGGAAAGACCTACGATGTCATCAAAAGCTCCTACACCGAGAACCTCTGCAGTGTGAGTGTGAACGGTAGAAGAACGGCTTATTTCCAGCAGAGCCGAGGAGTCAGACAGGGCTGCAGCCTAAGTCCAACGCTCTTCAATATTTACATCAATGAGCTGGCTACTGCTCTAGAATCTTCACCTGCTCCAGGTCTCACACTCCATGACGCCCAGGTGAAATTCTTGCTCTATGCAGATGACCTACTGCTGGTGTCACCAACCGAGAAAGGTCTCCAAGACAACCTACAAATCTTGGAGAAATTCAGCTCCACATGGGCACTACCGATCAATCTAAAGAAAACCAACATCATGGTGTTCCAGAAGAGAAAAAGAAGATTTGACCAGCATCCTTCATTTGTCCTAAACGGCTGCACTCTAACAGGAACAGACAAATACACCTACTTGGGCCTGGAAATTCACCAGTCAGGGAGCTTCAAACAAGCCATAGAGACCCTGAAAAACAAGGCCTGCAAAACCTTTTATGCCATCCGAAGGAAATTGTATCATCTGAAGCCACCAGTGAGGGTCTGGCTAAAAATCTTCGATTCCATCATTGCCCCAATCCTCCTGTACGGCAGCGAAGTCTGGGGCCCTCACACTTACCCAGATTGGTCAAGGTGGGATTCCAGCCCAACAGAAATATTCCACCTGGAATTCTGTAAGCACCTTCTCCAGGTCCATCAAAGCACCTCCAGCAGCGCCTGTCGAGCTGAGCTGGGCAGATTCCCTCTACACCTAGCAGCTCTGAAGAGGTCACTATCATTTCAGGCTTACCTACAGAGCAGCAATCCAAGCTCCCATCACCACAAAGCTCTGATATATATACGTGGGCCAGATGAACCAGGACCCCTGGCACAGCTCTCCCAAACCCAACTGGACAAAATAACCAATCACAGCAGCCTGACAAGAACCAGAATCAGGAAGATGGTAGACGAGGGCCAGGAGAGGTATGTCAATGACTGGAGGACCGACATCAACACCTCACAGAAACTGACCACGTACCAGAGACTACAGAGAGACTACAGACTGGCCCCATATCTGGAGAAACTCCCGGATCCCAGAGACCGCAGGACCCTGAGCCGATATAGACTCAGTGCCCACAGTCTAGCCATCGAATCCGGACGTCACAAGCAGAGCTACAAGCCCAGGGAGGACAGACTGTGCCAACACTGTGACCTGGAGGCCCTGGAGGATGAACCCACCTCCTGCTACACTGCACCAAGTACTCAGCAGCGAGGGACACTCACTTCAGGAGACTCTCCCATCTCTTCCCGGATTTCAGCTCCATGAAGGAGGAAGAGAAAATATATATCCTGCTGGGGGAAGAAGAGAGCGCAGTGGAGATAGCAGCGCGGTATGTGAGCGAATGTCATAGACTTCCAGAAAGAGAACTATGATAAGCCATGGACTCCCATAGCCCCCCATCCCAAATGTGGCCCCCCAATCCCCACCCTGGATATGCCCCAACCACCGTTACTACAGTCCCCACCGTGGATATGCCCCATCATAAGCCATGGACTTCCATAGCCCCCCATCCCAGATGTGGCCCCCCAATCCCCACCCTGGATATGCCCCATCCACCGTTACCACAGTCCCCACCGTGGATATGCCCCATCATAAGCCATGGACTTCCATAGCCCCCCATCCCAGTTGTGGCCCCCCAATCCCCACCCTGGATATGCTCCATCCACCGTTACCATAGTCCCCACCGTGGATATGCCCCATCATAAGCCATGGACTTCCATAGCCCCCCCCCATCCCAGATGTGCCCCCCCAGACCCCACCCTGGATATGCCCCAACCACCGTTACTACAGTCCCCACCGTGGATATGCCCCATCATAAGCCATGGACTTCCATAGCCCCCATCCTAGAAGTGCCCCCACAGTCCCCACCCTGGATGTGCCCCATCCATCCTTCCTACAATCCCCACCCACCATCCCCACAGCCCCAGCCCCTAATGTACACCTGCTTTGGCAAAACTAATTTGTATTTGGTCCTGCCAATAAAGCTTATTTGATTTGATTTGATTTGATTTGATTTGATAGATAGATAGATAGATAGATAGATAGATAGGTAGATAGATAGAGGGATAGATAGATAGAGGGATAGATAGAGGGATAGATAGAGGGATAGATAGAGGGATAGATAGATAGATAGATAGATAGATAGATAGATAGATAGATAGATGGATAGATGGATAGATAGATAGAGGGATAGATAGATGGATGGATAGATAGATAGATAGAGGGATAGATAGATAGATAGAGGGATAGAGGGATAGATAGATAGATAGATAGAGGGATAGAGGGATAGATAGATAGATGATAGATAGATAGATGGATAGATAGATAGAGGGATAGATAGATAGATGGATAGATAGATAGATAGATAGAGGGATAGATAGATAGATAGAGGGATAGATAGATAGATAGATAGATAGAGGGATAGATAGATAGATAGATATAGATAGATAGAGGGATAGAGGGATAGATAGATACATAGATACATAGATAGAGGGATAGATAGATGGATAGATAGATGGATAGATAGATGGATAGATAGATGGATAGATAGATGGATAGCACTCCCTTACATCTCTACCCGTTTTCTACGCTTCGTAAACAACTTTCTACTAACATCCACACTAATCCGACCCTCCCACTCCCGTATCCGAGACTTCTCCAGAGCTGCACCAATCCTCTGGAATGCTCTACCCCAAGAAACTAGGACGAACCACAATCTGCACAGCTTCAGACGCTCCCTAAAAACACATCTTTTTAGGGTGGCCTATCACACTCCCTAATCAAAGCCAATTCATATACAGTATATATACTCTCTTGGTATCTGACCCAGTTTGACTACACTGCCTGACTTCTTGTCTGTACGTAGTGCCTAGTGTAACGCTCACCGCTGGTGATGGTAAGACTGTGAGTAGAAGTGGAGGGTGGCCCCGGGTTTATCTTTTAGGGGAAGGAGCTTGAGTAAGCGCCCACCACAAGGTACATACCATGTGCCACTTCCAGGGCAGTGATATGGACCATGGCAGCTGATACCAATGGCAGGGGCGAAACAAGTGAGGACTGGCAAGGTCTAATGGCAGTCTCTAGTACAGGCAGACAGAGACTCTAGTGAAGGCAGGTACGACCATGGCCAGGATAGACAGGCAAAGTCTCTGGTGAAGGCAGGAACGACCTAGACAGCAGTAACAGATGACGCAAAAGGGGCAGGCCAGTACCTGTGTTACAGCGGGGGCACGGTGACAAGGAAAGTTAATAACACACTGAAACGGACAAGCACAGTGGACAAGGGAATCTGAAAACTAGCTAGCTAGGGAACGGACCACTAACAACCACGTTGCTCAGGCACCTCCCGAAGTGGGAGAATGCCTAAAATACCTAGTGCCTCTCAGCGATAGGCTGAGACGCATTTCCAGGAGGGGGCAATGAGGTCTTCATACTGTGTAGGGGACACTTGTGTCATAATGTATGGGAGCAATTGGGACTTCATACTGTGTGGGGGACACTGGGGTCAAAGTGTATAGAGGACAATGGTGTCTTTATACTGTGCGGGGTACACTGAGGTCAAAGTGTATAGAGGACAATGGGGTCTTCATACTGTGTGGGGGACACTGAGGTCATACTGTATGAGGGCAATGTGGTCTTCATACTGTGTGAAGGACACTGGGATCATACTGTATGGGGGACAATGAGGTCTTCATACTGTGTGGGGGACACTGGGGTCATTCTGTATGGGAGGGCAATGGGGTCTTCATACTGTGTGGGGGACACTGGAGTCTTCATACTATATGGGGGACACTGCGGTCATACTATATGGGGGGGCAATGGGGTCTTCATACTGTATGGAGGGGTCTGTGAGAGAAATATAATGTTTGGGGATGAACTGTAGGGGAGGACATTGAGGGCTTCATACTGTAGAGGCGGGCACCGAGGGCATCATACTGTCTCTGTAGGGGGCAATGTGGGGCATCTTTGAGGCTCCTTATTGCTTGGTGGCTATGAAGGCTTATTACTTTGTGCGGGATCACTAAGGGGCTTCGTTAGGGATGTTATTTGTTGTATAGGCACAAGTGTCCCTCTTTCTTTTCTTTCACAGTTTGGAGATCCTCTACTAGTCTTTGGTTAATGTTTTATCGTATGATACTGAAGGACACACGGGACGCACCGTGATCCGCAGCTCGAAGAGGATTTCAGGATATTAAAGGGTATCTACAATTTCCCCAAAATTGTTATATATTATAGGTGCTGATTGGTGGGGGTCCGGGTCCAGAGACACCCACCGATCGGTCAAAACACCTCTGTGCGCACAAAGGGGTGTACAGACTCATAGTAAGTGAATAGGTCCATATACAGGTCTGTGAGAGTTAATGGACAGACCCACAGACCCATATAGTGCAGAGTTGTGTTTTCACACATCAGTGGGGGGTCCCAGGACCCGGACCCCCAATGATCAGAATTACTTTTTAGCTCATATATATAACAGCTTTTACAAACTGAGATACACTTGAATTTAGAGCACCTGCACCCCCTGCTGTGAAAATCCAGTACTGCGCTCATAGGGAATAGAGATGGTAAAAACATTCGGGGTCGGATGGCGGAGGACCCCCCTAATCTCACTCTTGTGACCCCTATCGCAGTCACATATAAGAAAAGTCATGCACATGGTCATGTCTAGTTAAGTCTATGGGAGTCGTGTGCACATTACATGTAGACTACGTTTTTGCCTCGGCAGGAGATTGTATCTGAGTCACTGGAAAATGAGGGTCCTCCCGATGGACCCCCAGACTGAAGGACAACAGCGGGGTACAGAGAGATTCCATTTGTGCTTGTTATATTTTTTTTTGCAAAAATGTTAGACTTTTGACACAGACATTCTGCTGCAAGTTCTCCTACAATGCCAGTTACAGTTCTCCATAGAACTTTATGGGCACCAACAGTACTCTCTTATCTCAGTGATGGGAAAATCTGTATTCACTGAAGACACATTTTACCAGTGAAATTAGATTTTTGAGAGTGAATGATTAATTCAAGAGTATAAAGAAGCAGATTTCTGTCATAACATACGGCAGGTGAAATAAGTATTAAACACTTCACCAATTTTCTAAGTAAATATATTTCTAAAGGAGCAATTGATGTGAATTTCTTACCAGATGTCAGTAACAACCCATCCAATGCACACAGGGAAAGAAATCAAACCATATAAGTCCATACATTTAGTGATGTGTAATAAAAAGAATTGACACAAGGAAAAAGTATTGAACACATGAAGAAAGAGAGGTGCAAAAAAGCCATGGAAAGTCATGATGCTAATTATTCACTGCAACAAAAGGGCATCAGTATTTATCTGCACAAGCCACACAATCTAATGCACTAACAGCATGCAGTAAAACACCTTAATAAAAGATGGAGGCAACAGGTGCAAAACAGTGATGTAGCAACCTTTCACACACTGCCAATCTATGGAGGAGGTAGTTTGTGAATGGTTGCTACATCAGTGTTATTCACCTGTGTTACCTCCATCTTTTATTAAGGGGTTTTGCTGCATCATGTTAGTGCATTAGATTCTGTGGCCTGGGCAGTTAAATACTAATATCCTTTGTTGCTGTGAATAATTTTTAAAATATTGGGGGGGGAATTTAATTCCTCTTTTTGTGGTTTAAAAGTCATGACACCAGCTGAAATCTATCAGTAATTAGAAAACAATCCTGACACTTAATGAAAGATAATATCAGCTGTTTCAGCGGATGGCCTATAAAATGCTGTCTCATTACCAAGGTGCCACACAAGAAACATCTTATGATGGGTAAAACCAGTGAGCTGTCTCCAAACCTTCACAACCTTATTGTTGCAAAACATACTGATGGCATTGGTTATAGTGTAATTTCTAAACTACTGAAGGCTCCAGTGAACACTGTTGAGGCCATAATCAGGAAGTAGAAAGAACATCTGTACCGCCCCGCGCTCGGCTGCAGACGAGCCGCTCGGATCCAGGCTCGTTGGTGGGTGACTCGAGCGCCTCCGGACTCGGGGTCACTTCGCTCTGAAAGGATGCTGGTGCTACGTAGGGGGGTGGTAGGTAGGTGTACGGCTGGAGCCGTGTTTGAGTTTGTGACGCCACCCACGGGATGTGGTGAAGGTGGACACCACCGCTGCAGTTACAGGGCACCCGGGGGAGATGGTTATGCAGCAAGATGTTAACCCCTCCGTGGGCAGGGATGATGGCCCCGGGACCCGTTGGGGCGTAGTAGCTGGGCGGTGCACGGCCGGATGGCACTGTTGTACTCACTGTTATTGACACAAACAAGTCTCTGGTAAACAAAGTTGATGCTGGTCGGTGCCCGGAGCCGGCTGCGTCTGGTCCACCACCCGTTTCGGTGGTCTTTGCCTTTCTCCTGCACCGTGTAGTGTATGTGTAGACTGCCTGCGCTTCAGCGATGGGAGTCCACTCCCCGGCTTTGTATATGTCAGAGGAGCCCGTTTGCCCGTAGACGCTGGCCCGTGGGATCTCTCTGCCTGTGCGGTGGCTTTCTATCCCCCTTGGTGGGCAGTAAATTAACTCAGTCCAGTGGCTTCTGGACCTCGTTTCAGGGTCTGAGTACCCCCCTGTGTGCTCCGGTTTCCAGTCGGTTCCCCGGGTCGGTACCGGTGGGCCACTACCCTGTCCCAGTCCACCACGGTTCCACCTGGCCGTCTTCCCGGCTCCTGCAGGCTAGGCCACCATCTGCCTCCTAGCCAAGGTGTGCGGGCTACGACCCTCACACCTGTCAGTCTCCTGCACTTGACTCAAAACTGACCACTAACAACTGACTGTTTCCTGCCTCAGGCCCTCTGAACTCCTCGGTGGGCATGCCAACCGCCTGGCTCTGCCCCCCTGGTGTGTCCATTAAACTATGAGGGAGGTGACTAGGGTTTATGTGTTTGGCTGATGTTACCTAGTGTGGGACTGGTGTGCGGGGCGCTATCTGTGACTACCTGGCTAGTCCAGGGCGTCACACTCGCCCTTGTTTAACTACAGACCGTCCGCGGGCTGTCCGACCACCACCGTTTATTTTTCTGAACTGAAAAAGATAAAAATAACACATTACAAGTATACTAACATATTTACAATTACGAAGGTTTCTGTTTCTTCCCTTGCGGTAGGCATTCTGCTTAAACGTTGCAAACAGGTAAAACATTTTTATTAACCGGGAACGGGACGGGACCGGGTCCTTTCAGTTGCCCACCCAAACAAACCTGAACCTTGATGCTGCCTCTAAAAACAGGTCAGCACCCCTTTTCCCCAGTCCAGGAAACAGGAACGGGTCCTGGTGTTGCCCAAACGGGCCGGGTACAAAGTTCCATACCCAGCAGTCTCTCAGAGGCCCCACGTCCAGCGGACCCCTGACCCGGAGGGTTGTCACCGGTTGCTATGGTGACGGGACCTCGGCCTCCTCTGCCGCAGGCCCTTCCTCCAACCAGCCTCTCCGGAGACTTTAGGACCTGAAAGGTTGGTCCAGGATTATTTACAAGCCCAAAAGTTATTGGGTGGCCTGCAAGTTCTCGGCCTTGTTCATATAATGGGCTAACAGGAAAATCAACAAAGTCCCAACGGGGACGGGCGTATGGTAGCCGGGAACCGCTACTTTAACACTCCTCTGCATCGGTACTGTATGGCGGGGGAGGGGACTGGGTACTGCGGCTCACCCTCCTCTTCACATTAAGGGCGAACCAGCCCCTCTCCCCGCAATACCGGGTGTAGCTCACCAGCTCTCCGGGCTCCAGGTCACGGTCCGGGTGACCTACAGGCGGATGCGGGTACACGTCCCTGCAGGACACAAACACTTCCGCCTCCAGGCCGGGTTCATATATAAACCCCTATCCATGATTGGGGTCAAATTGCCGGACTTGGCCTTCGTAGGTCGGGCCCCGTACCCGATAGTGGCGCTGTGGAGGTTCTCTTTCTCTCTGATGGTCCGGGCCAGCACCTCCGCCTTCTGCTTTTCACGTGCCGCGATCTCCCGGCCCAGCTGGCGCTGCTGCAGCTCCCAATATGGAGCGTCTGCCTGCTCCCTTTGTGTGGGGGTTGGGCCCAGCCGGAGCTCCCCCGTGCCGGCTACGACCGACACCTTCTGCACTGGGGAACCCTGCTGTGTCATGGCCTGCTGTGCTGCCTTGCAGCTGCAACCCCGCGACGCCTCAGCCGAGGCTTGGTTTGTGGGAGTGGCCAGCTTTACCTGCCGGGCCCTCTTCCGGTCTGCATCCACCTCCATCTTGGCCGGGCGGACTGCCGGGGCTTGGATCTCTTTGGGCATGGCCACTTCCGGGACTGGTGTGTCCACACTGGGAATGGGCATCTTCCGGGGGTGAACCTTCAACGGGAGTGGGATGGGCGCTGACCGGGTGACTGGCCATCCTCGGGCTGCTTCCACGGGCGGGTCCTTGTGGGAGGATAGTACAGGCTCCGCTGCCGGTGTCGGAAGCAGCGGACCGAGCGAGGGAGCGGCGGTAGCCGGTACGGGTGGTGAGGGAGGCAACATGGAGGGCAGGGGCAGACCGGGTCCCTCAGCCGTGTCGGCCAGTCCCTCGGGGACACAGGGGCGTGGGTCACTTACCCGCTTCTCCAAGATTGCCTCCACTTCATGTACCCGCACGGCCGCAGCTATCTCCTCCATCTCGGCCACCCACCGCTCCATCAGGAAGCGCACCTGGACCTGCAGACGGCAGAACATCAATGTCATCCGGGCTTCCACCCACGCCGCTGTTCCGGGCATGGGCTCCGGTGCTGCGGGCTTGCAGGACGGGTCAGCCATTGCGCCTTCACGGGAACCAGGAACCAGAAGTGTGGCAGGGTCCTGGAGTCCCTGCTCTTTATCAGCTCGGTCACATGTCGCTGAATCTTCACCCGCCCCCCCTTGGTCTTTTCGCCGCACTCCCTTTTTATGCTGGGCAGTTTCGCTTTCCGACCGCGCGCTTTGCTGCACGGCCGTGTTCCCAGGGGGCGGGGCTTCGGCTTTTTGCGCCCTTTCTGCGGGGAAGACTCTGGCAGGAATCTTCGCGCCAAAAGATGGCGGACTCCGAAAATTTTCAACGGGTCACCGCTGACTTCAACTTCAAGGCGCACTTCACTAAGTAAGTGATTAGGTACGTATCCTGTTCGTGACGCCAGAAGAGTCGATGTGTACCGCCCCGCGCTCGGCCGCAGCCGAGCCGCTCGGATCCGGGCTCGTTGGTGGGTGGCTCAAGCACCTCCGGACCCGGGGTCACTTCGCTCTGAAAGGATATTGCCGCTAAGTAGGGGGGGTGGTAGGTAGGTGTACGGCCGGAGCCGTGTTTGAGTTCGTGACACCACCCACGGGATGTGGTGAAGGTAGACACCACCACTGCAGTTACGGGGCACCCGGGGGAGATGGCTATGCAGCAAGATGTTAACCCCTCCGTAGGAAGGGATGATGGCCCTGGGACCCGTTGGGGTGTAGTAGCTGGGCGGTGCACGGCCGGATGGCACTGTTGTACTCACTGTTATTGACACACACAAGTCTCTGGTAAACAAAGTTGATGGTGGTCTGTGCCCGCAGCCGGCTGCGTCTGGTCCCCCACCCGTTTCGGTGGTCTTTGCCTTTCTCCTGCACCGTGTAGTATATGTGTAGCCTGCCTGCACTTCAGCGACGGGAGTCCACTCCCCGGCTTTCTATATGTCGGAGGAGCCCGTTTGCCCGCAGACGCTGGCCCGTGGGATCTCTCTGCCTGTGCGGTGGCTTTCTATCCCCCTCGGTGGGCTGTTGTCTTCAGTCAGGACTTGGGTGGGAAAGGACCTATAGTTCAGACCTCAATCAGTGAATTAACTCAGTCCAGTGGCTTCTGGACCTCGTTTCAGGGTCTGAGTACCCCCTTTGTGGTCCGGTTTCCAGTCGGTTCCCCGGGTCGGTACCGGCGGGCCACTACCCTGTCCCGGTCCACCACGGTTCCACCTGGCCGTCTTCGCGGCTCCTGCAGGCTAGGCCACCGTCTGCCTCTTAGTCAAGGTGTGCGGGCTACGACCCTCAAACCTGTCAGTCTCCTGCAATTGACTCACAACTCACAACTGACAACTGCATGTTTCCTGCCTCAGGCCCTCTGAACTCCTCGGTGGGCGTGCCAACTGCCTGGCTCCGCCCCCATGGTGTGTCCATTAAGCTTTGTGGGAGGTGACTAGGGTTTATGTGTTTGGCTGATGTTACCTAGTGTGGGACTGGTGTTGTGTGGGGCGCTATCTGTGACTACCTGGCTAGTCCAGGGCATCACACTCCTTTCACCATAAATCAGCTACGACCAGGTGCTCCCCACAAGATTTCAGACAGAGGAGTAAAGATAATTATCAGAAGAGTTGTCCAAGAGCCAAGAACCACATGTGGAGAGCTACAGAAAGACTTGGAGTCAGCAGGTACAATTGTTTCAAAGAAAACAACAAGTAATGCACGCATGGTCTATGGCCTGTATGCACACTCCTATATGCATGCTCACCACCCAGGACTACACTGCTGAGCAAAAAGCAGGTTCAAAGTTTGCTCAACAACATTTAGACAAGCCTGTGAAATATTGGGTGAATATACAGTAGTTTGGTCAGATGAGACAAAAACTGAACCCTTTGGATGCCATAATACACCCCATGTTTGGAGACCAAAAGGCAAATCACCACCCAAAACACCAACAACAGTGAAGTGTGGAGGGAACATCATGGTGTGGGGCTGTTTTTCAGCATACGGCACTGATAAACGTCATATAAATGAAGGAAGGATGAATGGACAGATGTAATGAGACATTCTTGATAAAAATCTACTACCATCTACCAGGATGATGAAGATAAAACGAGGGTGGACATTTCAGCAACACAAAGATCCCAAACACACGGCCAAGGAAACCATCAATTTGTTTCAGAGAAAGAAAATAAAGCCACTAGATTGGTCGAGCCGATCACCAGAGCTGAATCCAATAGAAAATGTCTGGAAGGAACTGAAGCTCAGAGATCATAAAAGGAGGCGGGACCTGTAGGATGTGAAGAGTGTTTGTGTGCCGCCCCTGCAGCGGTCGTACCGCTCGGATCCGGGGGGGTTGCTGTGGCTCGAGGGTCTCCGGACCCTGGGGCTCACGGCCACTTCAAATGCAAAGGGGGTATTTACAGGGGATAAGAGTTTGTGACACCACCCGTGGTTCGCGGTAAGGGGAGTACTGCCACTACCGATGGGAGTACCCAGGGGAGATGGAGTGGGGCAGCCAGATGACTTTCCCTCCACGGGTAGGGGAGGCCCCGGGACTCTGGATGATGGAGGTGTAGGGGAGTGTGGTGCAGATTGGAAGCAGGGGCGGACAGCGTACTCACCTCAGGCAGTGTTGCTAGTGCTGCGACCGCAAAGCAGACTCTGACACAAAGGTAAACCAAGTCTCTGGGTGCCGCTGCCACTTCAGGGGAGCTCGTCCGGGAGTCTGTTCCCGTTGATATAGCTAGTGGTCTGTACTTTGCCTCCATGCACTAGTATTTTAGATGTTTCTGACTGACCCCTCTGCTTGAAGCTGTCGGGGTCCTGCTCCCTATAATTAAATAGAGAAGCTGTGCTCTCGATGGCTGACACTTGGGATCTCAGTGGGCTGCATAAGCTGGAAAGCCCTATCCCCCTCGTTGTGTTGATGCCTTCAATCTCTGAGCTCTTGGGGAAAGTTCATAAAGAAACTATCCTCCACAGGTGAATTATCAGGTTGCGTGAAGCTACTCCCTGATCTAGGGTCCTGTACCCCGCCGTGCTCAGTACCGGTTCGGTTACTAGGTACTCCGGTGCCAACCGTTCCCCAAAACTAAGCCTTTCTCCAATACCCTGCGACCGGGTCTCCGACTCCTTCGGTCCCAGACCACCGTCTGCAACCTAGCCAAAAATCCCCAGGGAGCTCCAACTCCCCCCAGCTCCTCACTCTTTGGGAGCTACTACTCAACTCACTAAGCTTTGCTCTCCACTTCCTCTCTCCGACTTCCTCCCTCCCACCACCCTGCCTGACCCCTAGGCGAGTGGCCCTGTTCCAGCTAGACCACCCACTGGTGTGCCTGACAGGCTGTGGTGTGAGGTGGGACTAGGATTTGAGTGCTGATGGAGCAATACCAAAGGTTAGGATCCCAGAACCATGAGGGGTTGAGTCCTGCACCCGAAGAAAAAGACGTGCAGTACCGTACGACACCCTGACTAGTTCAGGGGCGTCACATTTGTCTGGAAGAATGGGCCAAAATCCACCTGACCAATGCCGTTTGCTAGTGCCTCCATACAGGAGGCATCTGGAAGCTTCATCACCAACAAAGTGTTTTGTACGAAGTTTCAAATTTCAGTAAGTGTTCAATACTTTTTCGCTGTGTCTTTTCATTAGTACACATCATTTAATTTTTTAGACATCCATGGTTTGATTTCTTTGCCTGTGTGGAATGGATGGGTTGTTACCGACATCTGGTGAGAAATTCATATCAATAGCACATTTAGAAATAGATTTAATTAGAAAATTCGTGACGTATTCAATACTTATTTCACCCGCTGTATAATACAAAATTTCTTATTTTCAAGTGTTCTATTAATTTATGGGGGAAAAAAAAGATTAAAACGATGGTTACGGATATAAGGTCGAGGTTTGGTGCCATTTGGGGGGTTTATTTATAAACGGGCAAAAGGGGGATCATCTAAGCATTTATCATTAAAAACATAAAAAAAAGAAAATAATATTGTTTTTTTTTCCTTTTTTTCTTAGGAGGGTTTAAACCGATGATGATCGTCTGACTGCTTGATCAGGAAGGTCTCCATTTTGTTCTTTGAGCCTCCCGGACGTTTCGGGAGAGTTGGCAAATATGATTCTGTCGTAGAGCAATACTAAATTAATTTTCTTGCATAAAAGGATGTCAAGCTGAGGAATCAGCTTCATGTTTCTCTTCTGCAGCTTCTGCACCATAGCCAATACCAGAAAAAAACAAACCATGACATACACTGAAAGTTAGATAGTACTGTATAATAAAACTACCTCAACAGCAGCACAGAGTATTTCAGGAGTGGAATTTGATGACCAGAAAGGAGGCAGTCACCTGTCCACTCAGGAGGTCAAGGTTGGTTGTCACAGGCTCAATGTCAAACTATAAGGAGGGAGAATGTTTAGGAGGGTGGTCCAACAGCAGCACAGATTATTTCAGGAGACAAGTGTGTGACTATATAGGGGCAGCGACCTGTCCTCTAGTGTCAGGATGTGTCATGAGGGACTATGGGGATAGCAGGAAACTGGGGCTCCTACGCTGAACCTCAGACTAGGGGGACCTGTGCTATCCCTAATCTCAGAGATACTCCTGAAGGTGGGGATGTCTGAGTCTCCTTCCTGGCCCTATTCCTGACCAGCCCTAATCTTATAACCCTGGGACAGGAGTGTGATTTAACCCACAGAAATCAACAAATGTGGCGCCCCTGAGGGTTTGGTCGCCACAGGGTACTGCAGTGCTTATCCTAGATCCAGAGGATGTCGGTACCGGTTCCATCACACAATTACATACACATAGCTGGTTGCCCCTTCCCCACTGGGGACCGAGCTAGGGTCGGGTATAACAGGGGTCTCTCATCAGGTGGCGTTTACATGACGCCATCACACTGGAAATCCCAATCCATTAGCTTAGAGAACTGGGGCTCCTAAGCTTACCCTTAGAGCAGGGGGCCCTGTGCTATCCCTAATCTCAGAGATACTCCTGAAGGTGGGGAGGTCTGAGTCTCCTTCCTGGCCCTATTCCTAACCAGCCCTGATCTTATAACCCTGGGACAGGAGTGTGATTTAACCCACAGAAATCTACAAATGTGGCGCCAATGATGGTTTGGTCGCCACAGGGTACTGCACCTCACTTAAGGTGGAGTGCCTATCCTAGATCCAGAGGATGTCGGTACCGGTTCCATCACACAATTACATACACATAATTGGTTGCCCTTTCCGAACTGGGGACCGAGCTAGGGTCGGGTATAACAAGGGTCTCTCATCGGGTGGCGTTTACAGGACGCCATCACAGTGGGAATCCCAATCCATTAGCTTAGAGACCTGGGTGAGGGGAGGAGTGGCCACATGGGGGAGTTAGGAGCCAACACTACAAACAACAGGGAATTCTGCAGTAGGAGAGGAGTGAAGAGGATGTGGGACGGAGGAGTTTACCGTTCGCCGAGGGGAGAGCTTGATTGCTCACTCGGGGCCAGCGCAGTGAAGGGTGCAGAGCCCTCATGGTGGGGTGTACTCCAAGTTGCCCCATCGAAATCTGCCGGACAGGGGGGGGGGTTCCATGCCCCTCTTACCACCCACAGTTCTCGGAATCAAGTGACATACAGGGTTTTGGAGCTATAATCACGGTCAAGTCCAAAGGATGCCTGCACCACCGACAACGGGACAGAACTTTAATTCAGAGGAGACGGGACTCTGAGTGCTCCACGCCAAAGGGACCCGCAACAAGTAGCGCTAGAAGGAAGGGCCCACTGTCTACCGCGCCGGATCCGACCTCCAACGGATCCGGGATTGACCAAAGCCCGCAACGGCAGAGACCAGTACCTGGGGTGCAGCACACAATCAGTGAGTAAAGAAACCTGGAACCGCAGCTGCTGTCTGAGACTCTGATTACCGCACTCCCAGGGACTGCTATCCCCCATTGTCCTCCCGGGGCCTGCTCCACCTGTGGGGAGCAACAACACCTTAGCTGCATTAACACCAGCCCCAGCAAGGATCCCTACAGTGGCGGCTAAATACCTGGCCGCGTACCACAGGTGGCGTCCCAACAAACCATCCCCATCACCCAACTTTTCCCTTCATTTGTGTATGCCTCGGGGCAACGGAACCGGGCAAGGCCATCCGTGACATCTCCAGACCTGACCCTCAATGGCCTGACTACGAATAGGTTATCCCCCTGCCCCATGGGGCGCTACACAAACAGGCGAAACCAAAACCCTGTCACACAGCACACACACAGAGATATAACACAATAAGAGATGAGAAGGAAACAACAAGACGATGGGTAACTGCACAACAACATTAAGCGCAAAGCAACTCTTTCTCCGAGTCTGGGACACCACAGTACACAGAATAATGGAGAATAAACTATAGTTGGCATAGGTAGAAGATTTCCTCCAGCCTAAAAATTAGAGGAGCGGATGTGATTGGCTTCCTTTCATGTGATCAAAGGAGTCTAACGAGCAGGATAGCAGAGGTTAACTCTTGCTAGTTTGTCTATGAAGTAGCACACAGCTGGCTGATGCCTGAGTTTGCCTGTGTTGATCAGAAACACCAGAGAAACCATTGGGCGGAGGGCAGGCTCTGCAATCTGAACAGCGCATGATGCTGCCATGACAGTTGGCGAATTTTGTGTAAAACGTTGTGTGACAGGAGGACCAGGCTTGATGTGATAATATGAGGAATGGAACGTATCAAAGGAGGTTTTTTGGGTGTAAAAGCAGCAAAACATAAAATCTAATATATAAAGCTGAATATGTGTATGTGTGTGTGTGTGTGTGTGTGTGTGTGTGTGTGTATGTATGTGTGTGTGTGTGTATGTGTGTGTGTGTGTGTATGTATGTATGTATGTGTGTATGTATGTATGTATGTACGTATGTGTGTGTGTGTGTGTATGTATGTATGTATGTATGTGTGTGTGTGTGTATGTGTATGTATGTATGTGTGTATGTATGTATGTACGTATGTGTGTGTGTGTGTGTGTATGTATGTATGTGTGTGTGTATGTGTATGTGTGTGTATATGTGTGTATGTATGTGTGTGTGTATGAGTGTGTGTGTGTGTATGAGTGTGTGTGTGTGTATGCATATGTGTGTATGTGTGTGTGTATGCATATGTGTGTGTGTGTGTGTATGTATGTCCGGGATTGGCATCTGCACCGTCGCAGCTACAGCCACAAAATTTTGCACACTCACACGTCTGGACCCCGAGAGTGTCATAGGCTATGTTGTGAGGCGAAATTTTAACCTCGCGCGTTCCAATTTACCAATCAATTTTGCCCCTATCTACATAATGGGGAAAAGTGAAACGAAAAGTGTATCCGCACCGTCGCATTTACAATCACGAAATTTTGCACAGACACCTCATGTGACTCAGGGAACGTCGTAGACTGTGTTTTGACAGGAAAATGTAACCCCGCGCTTTACAGTTACTCTCCAAAAAACATGTCTCCATTAAAGTAAATGGAGCCTGGAACTACAGGTTATTAGTAGGAGCTGTGAGTGGTTGCTATAGGAACAAAAGACATTCATAGTATAAGAAGCTTATGTGTGAGGTAATAATAATAATAATAATTTTATTCATTTATATAGCGCTATTAATTCCACAGCGCTTTACATACATTGGCAACACTGTCCCCATTGGGGCTCACAATCTAGAGTCCCTATCTGTATGTCTTTGGAGTGTGGGAGGAAACCGGAGTACCCGGAGGAAACCCACGCAAACATATAAGATGTTGGTGGGGAGACTGATAGAGAGAGACAGACAGAGACAGAGAGAGACAGACAGGGAAAGAAACAGAGAGAGACAGACAGGGAAAGAGACAGACAGAGACAGACCTGGAAAGAGACAGACCTGGAAAGAGACAGACCTGGAAAGAGACAGACCTGGAAAGAGACAGACCTGGAAAGAGACAGACCTGGAAAGAGACAGACAGAGACAGAGCTGGAAAGAGACAGACCTGGAAGGAGACAGATGGGGAAAGAGACAGACAGACATGCAGGCAGATATGCAGACAGGGACAGAGACAGGCAGACAGGGAAGGAGGAGACAGCCAGAGAGATAGACAAAGATAGATGGGGAAAGACACAGACCTTGATAGAGACAGACGGGGAAAGAGACAGAGAAATAGAGACAGACAAGGAAAGAGACAGACAGGAAAAGACACAGACAAAGAGACGTGGAGACAGACGGGGAAAGAAACAGACCTAGAAAGAGACAGATGGGGAAAGAAACAGAGAGATAGAGAGAGACAAAGAAAGAGACAGAGACAGGCAGACGAGGAAAGAGACAGACAGGGAAAGAGACAGACGGGGAAAGAGACAGACGGAGCACATTACTTGGCCAATTTAGTTAAATCTGTGTGGAATATCTGTGGTGTTGAAATACATGTTGTGAAATGCTTCTATTAGCTTAGCTTTTGCCTTTTAATAATTACATTTCTATCTATTTGTTTTGTGGTTTTTGTGTGCACAATACATTTTTGTTAATACATTCTATTTTGTTAACAACAGTTATTAACCCGGGCGAAGCCGGGTAGTGCAGCTAGTAACTATATAAATGTGGTACACTGTCAAACTGTCTTATCACTCTTACAGCACGATGAACGGCGTAAAGAACAAACACAAAACAATTCCTGAAAAGCTGTTTCTTCATGATTCTGCCTCACAAATGGTGGAATAGAAAGCGATCAAAAAATATTATGTGTTCCAAAATGGTACCAATACAACTCATCCCGCAAAAATCAAGGAGTCACATGACTCTGTCAGCAGAAAAATAAAAAAAATATAGCCTTCAAAACGCCGTGATGCAAAAAAACCCTTGTAAAAAAGCGTTTTTGGCATGATAGTCGACAAACCTAAAAAAGGATATATATCTGGTATCTCTGTAATCGTACTGACCAGAGGAATAAAGCCGTCAAGTCACTTATACCGCACGTGAACTGCGCAAAAAATAAAGACAATTCTTCACCTGCTGTTGATTTGTTTATTCTGCCTCCCAAAGATCGCAGTATGGCGTGGCTCATATTTATCCTGCGCTCTACGCTGAGCGCTTACACTGGGGATTACGTGTAAATCTCTGAAAAATGTGATTCAGACATAATTACCATCATAAAATTCACTGTAATGAGGCAGATGGAGTCATTTTGACCTCACGTCTGGCCTGTGGTATGGCGGCGGCCATCTTTTTACGCCTTTTTTTAGGTGTGCAGAAAAATGTGGTCATCAACAATTTTGTTCACCTTTGAAAAGACGGACAACTCTGAACAGAGGCCAAATGGAGTCTGGAGTAAAGGGTGCTTTACACGTTGCAACATCGCTAACGATATATCGTCGGGGTCATGGTGTTTGTGATGCACATCGGGCGTCGTTGGCGATGTCGCAGCATGTAACACCTATGTGCGACCTTAAATGATCGCAAAAGAGGCAAAAATCGTTGGTATGTGAGACGTCGTTCACATACCAAAAATCGTTGCCTATTCAGTAGCGATGTTGTTCGTCGTTCCTGCGGCAGCACACATCACTATGTGTGACACCGCAGGAACGACGAACATCTCCTTACCTGCGTCCACCGGTAATGAGGAAGGCAGGAGGTGGGCGGCATGTTACGTCCCTCTCATCTCCACCCCTCCTCTGCTATTGGACGGCTGCTGTGTGACGCCGCTGTGACGCCAAACGCACCGCCCCCTTAGAAAGGAGGCGGATCGCCGGCCAGAACGATGTCGCAGGGAAGGTAAGTCCGTGTGACGGGTGTTAGCGATGTTATGCGCCACGGGCAGCAATTTGCCCGTGATGCACGACTGACGGGGGCGGGTACGTGTAAAGTACCCTTAAAGGGAACCAAACATCAGGATTTTCGTGTATAAGCTGCAGCCAGTGCAGTACTGGCACTATCAGGCACAGTGTGTACATACCATCAGGGGGCAGCTCGGGTGATTAGTCAGTGAAATCCAACTTTATAAAGTTTGAAATTTCGTGCACTTTTTGATTGACGTGTGCACCTCTCTGTTAATGTCCGGGCGGGTTATGCAGGAGTTCCCCGCCCCCCCACCAGCCTGTTCCTCCCTCTCTCCTGATGTCCGGGCGGGTTATGCACGTGTTCCCCGCCCCCCCGCGCCGCCTGTTCCTCCCTCCCTCCCTCTGTCTGTATGTAAATATCGAATCTTCAGAAACATGGCGCCGGAGTGGGCCTCTGCGCATAGCGCTTATCTCCGGCACCATGTTTCTGAAGCCCCCGCATTACACAACTTGGTGTCTGAGAGGGTGGCGCCACAGCGATGTCACACCGGCTGGTGTGTTGGCCCGGTGTCCTGGGGCGGCACGATACAGGAGCAGCAGGTAATCGCGTCCTCTGGTCAGCTGTTCTGTCCTGTTCTAATCGCGCGCGCTCCCGCGGTCACAACGGGCTGTGAAGAAACGAGGGCGCATGCGCCGCTGTCTCAGACACCAAGTTGTGTAATGCGGGGGCTCCAGAAACATGGCGCCGGAGATAAGCGCTATGCGCAGAGGCCCACTCCGGCGCCATGTTTCTGAAGATTAGATATTTACATACAGCCAGAGGGAGGGAGGGAGGAACAGGCGGCGCGGGGGGGCGGGGAACACGTGCATAACCCGCCCGGACATCAGGAGAGAGGGAGGAACAGGCTGGTGGGGGGGGCGGGGAACTCCTGCATAACCCGCCCGGACATTAACAGAGAGGTGCACACGTCAATCAAAAAGTGCACGAAATTTCAAACTTTATAAAGTTGGATTTCACTGACTAATCACCCGAGCTGCCCCCTGATGGTATGTGCACACTGTGCCTGATAGTGCCAGTACTGCACTGGCTGCAGCTTATACACGAAAATCCTGATGTTTGGTTCCCTTTAACTCTGCTGCTTCATGAATGAGTGGATCTTCTCAGGTTTCACCTGAATCATGTATTTCGGAGATGTACGTGGAAACCCCGATGTAAGCGCTCAGCATAGAGCAGAGGGTAAATGTGAACTGATACAAAATGCTCTGTACCAAACTCACAACCAAATAGCATTCAACTCAACCCACAAAAACACAAGTTAACATCTGTTAACGGAAATATTGGGGGCTTGCATGTTACTAGTAGCTCAAAAGCTCTCAAAAAACGCTATGGCTTCACTCCTCAAAACAGGAATCCAGCAATATCAGCGCTCCCAAATCCAAATGCCCCTTCTCTTCTGAGCTCCACAATGTGCACAAACCACAATTAGGGTTAACATTTTTGGCATTCTTATAGTGAGGAGAGAGGCCACTTAATGTACTGGGTGTGTGTTCCCAGAAGCACGAGCTGAGGACAATGTACGGCCACTACAATGTACTGAGCATTACAAGGGCTTATGTGCAATCTTTAATCTTGCAAAATTTCACATTTCAATTTCAGCATTTCACTTAATGGATGTTCCAGAAACTAAATTGTCACTACACCCATAGATGAGTTCCCAGAGGGGCGTAATTTCCAAAATGTGGTCGCTTGAGGGTGAATCTCTTGTTCTGGCACATAGGGGCTTTGCAAATGAAGTCTAGGAAAATATGTGCTCCAAATATCAATTGACACTCCTTGGGGTCACTTGTGGGGATGTTCCACTGTTTAGGCCTTGCATGGGCTCTGCCAATGTGACATGGCACGCCCACACCATTCCAATTAAATCTGCACTCCAATATGGTGCTCCTTCCTTTTTACACTCTGTAAGGTGCCTCAAAAGTAGTTTTCGACCACATATGGGGTATCAGTGTACTCAGGAGATATTGCACAATACATTGTATGGTGCATTACCTCTTGTTAAGGCCCCGTCACACGCTACGATATCTCTAACGATATGTCGTCGGGGTCACGGAATTTGTGCTGCACATCCGGCATCGTTAGAGATGTCGTAGCGTGTGACACCACCAAACGACTGTTAACGAGCAAAAATACTCCCCTTATCGTTGCTCGTTGACACGTCGTTCATTTTCATAATGTCGTTCCTCCTTCTGCGCGCAGGTTGTTCGGCGTTCCCATGGCAGCACACATCGCTCCGTGGGACACCCTGGGAACGACGAACACAGCTTACCTGCGTCCGCCGGCAATGAAGAAGGAAGGAGGTGGGCGGGATGTTACGTCCCGCTCATATCCGCCCCTCCGCTTCTATTGGGCGGCCGCTGTGTGACGTCGCTGTGACGCCGAACGTCCATCCCCCTTCAGGAAGAGGATGTTCGACGCCCACAGCGACGTCGTTAGGGAGTTAAGTACGTGTTTAACGACATTGTGCGACACGGGCAACAAAATGCCCGTGCCGCACAAACGACGGGGGCGGGTGCAATCGCTCATGCGATTGCACGATATATCGTACCGTGTAACGCCGCCTTTACCCTTGTTAATTTGAACAATTTGGGGTTAAAGGCCGCTTTACACGTAGCGATCTCGCTAGCGAGATCGCTAGCGTGCGTACCCGCCCCCGTCGGTTGTGCGTCACAGGCAAATTGCTGCCTGTGGCGCTGAACATTGCTCGGACCCATCACACTACTTACCTGCCTAGCGATGTTGCTGTGACCGGCGAACCGCCTCCTTTCTAAGGGGGCGGTTTGTTTGGCGTCACAGCAACGTCACTAAGCGGTCGGCCAATAGAAGCGGAGGGTCGGAGATGAGCGGGACGAACATCCCGCCCACCTCCTTCCTCCCTCATTGCGGGCGGGAGGCAGGTCAGGAGAGGTTCCTCATTCCTGCAGTGTCACACATAGCGATGTGTGCTGCTGCAGGAACGACGAACAACCTGCGTCCTGCAACAGCAACGATATTTGGGAAGTGGACAGCGTGACAACGATCAATGATAAGGTGAGTATTTTTGATCGTTAGCAGTCGCTCGTATGTGTCACACACAACGACGTCCCTAACGAGAAGTGCGTCACAAATTCCGTGACCCCAACGACATCGTGTTAGCAACGTCATTGCGTGTAAAGCGGCCGTTAAGCAACATTTTTGTGGTTAAAAATGTATTTTCATTTTCACAGCCCAATGTTATAAAATTCTGTAAAGCATCCGGGTGTTCATCAAACATCTAGAAAAATTCGATGAGGGGTCTATTTTCCAAAATGAGGTCACCTGTGGGGGAGCACCATCGTTTAGGAACATCAGGGGCTCTACAACGCGACAAGGCGTCCGCTAATGATTCCAGCCAATTTTTTGCTCTAAAATTCAAATGGTGCTCCTTCCCTTTTGAGCCCTGCCATGCGCCCAAACAGTAGATTTCCACCACATATGAGGTATCTACGTACTCGGGAGAAGTTGCACAATAAATTGTATGCTGCATTTTCTCTTGTTACCCTTGTGATAATAGAAAATTTGGGACTAAAGTAAGCGTTCCAGAGTGATAACCTCATAGAGTGACACTGGTCAGAATTGCAAAAAATGGCCTCATTATGAAGGTGAAATCAGGCTCGGGGGTGAAGTGGATAAACCTGAATGTCGCATCTCAATTGTTCAATTTAAAATAAAAAATAGTGGCATGATGACCTCGAATCACCAAGATTTGGTCACTGCCCCCACCCCCCGCCCCCATATGAGAAGTAACCATGGCCATACTGGTTGTTGTCACTTCGCTTTCCCGTAGCTCACTCCAGTCACATATTACTACATCTCAAGCTTGTAAAGAAGAAAAAAAATTATTTACATACCTCATAAAATTTCCTGCGCTCACCTGATTTTTTCAGTTTTTTTGTGCTTTGCTCCATTGCAGAGATATTCACATTAGTTGCTTTTGGAGCGCAGTATGTGAAATCTCTGCTTACAAACCAACTGGGCATTTCTTTGGATTTTTCTATGGTGGTGTGCGCTTTTACTCCTTCCAGGTGCTGACAGCCTTAGCTCGGCTGCTGATACAGAGGTCTCAGATGGTGCCGAGTGGTGACTGGAAGCATCTGGGAGGCAGGGGTGAAAGCACTCGCCACCAAAGAAGAATGTGAAGAAACGCCCAGTTGACCTACAGAATGGAGATTTCTCATACTGCACTCCAAGAGCAATTAATGTGAATATCTCAGCAATGGAGGGAGGAAGCACAAAACAGACTTTTCCTCATCCTCCCTTGTGGATGCATCCACTGAGTCACCATGGCAGACATCTACTTTTCATACAGGGTGTCTTCTCCACTAGCCCGGTCTCTTCATTCGCTCCTTTTCGGACGAGCTTCCTCCGGCTCAGCTAACTTTGACCAAGATTTCAGACCTTAATTAGCCTGTTAGGGTCATGGCTTATTCACTATCATGGTTAGGAAAGGCCAAGTGATGCAGATTTCACAGCTTTATAAAAACCTCATCTAACCTTGTAACAAAAAACAGCAGCCATGGGTTCTACTAAACAGCTGCCTAGCACTCTGAAGATGGTGGAGGCCCACAAATCAGGAGAAGACTACGTATAAGAAGATAGCAAAGCGTTTTTACGTTGCCCTTTCCTCTCAGTATGAAACATAATTAAGAAATGGCGGTCAACAGGAAAAATTGAGGCCTAGATAAGGTCTGCAAAATTTCTGAGGGCTGCCTGTAGGATTGCTAGAGAGGCAAATCAGAAGCGCGCCCTCCGAACCATGTGTGGACGACCAGTCTGATAATCATGTAGATGGTCCCTGCTCCTTTTCCTCCTGTGCCACCACCTCATCCATCATGGCCTCAAGCATTTTTTCAAGGAGGCCTAGAAGTGTGATGGTAACACTGATGATGGAAAAGTTCATGGAGTACTCAAAGCAGTGTAACACGGCACAGAAGTCCCGCATGGAGGCCCACTCATTGGTGGGGAAGTGGTCTTGTTCCGCACAGCGACTCACCCGTGCGTGCTGCAGGTGAATCTCCACTATCGCCTGCTGCTGCTCGCACAGTCTCTCCAGCAGATACAAGGGGGGTTCCATCTTGTTGGTACATCGAATATGAGGCGTTGATCGGGAAGGCCAAAGTGACGCTGCAGCATAGACAGGAGAGCATAGAGAAAGTCCAACAATCCTTAATGGTGGTAGGACATGCGCCCAAACGCCTCCGGCCCGGCCACCACTACGTTTACCCAGCTGGCAGTTAGGGAGATATAACGTCCCTGCCTGTGCTTACTGGTCCACGTATTGATGGTTATGTGGACCTTACCACTGATGCCGTTGAGTGAAAGTGAGAAAAGCTAGGTACAGGTGTCCCAATATTTTTGTCCCCTATGGTGTATAGTAATGCTTCTTGATGTCATGTGAAGTGTGGCACCACAGACGTCGCAAATGCATGAACACCACATGATAACCTGGTCAGATAATGCCAGACAAGATTGTGTTTAGAAAGTCCGAGGTGTCGCTCATTACGAGCTAGGGCAGCGCTGTGTCCTCTAAAGCGGGCTTTACACGCTGCGACATCGCTCAAGCGATCTCGTTGGGGTCACGGAATGTGTGACGCACATCCGACCGCATTAGCGATGTTGTTGCGTGTGACGCCTATGAGCGATTTTGCATCGTCGCAAAAACGTGCAAAATCGCTCATCGGTGACATGGGGGTCCATTCTCAAATATCGTTACTGCAGCAGTAACGAAGTTGTTCGTCGTTCCTGCGGCAGCACACATCGCTCCGTGTGACACCGCAGGAACGAGGAACCTCACCTTACCTGCGTCCCGGCCACAATGCGGAAGGAAGGAGGTGGGAGGGATGTTACGTCCCGCTCATCTCCGCCCCTCCGCTTCTATTGGGCGGCGGTTCAGTGACGCTGCTGTGTCGTCGCTGTGACGCTGAATGAACCACCCCCTTAGAAAGGTGGCGGTTCGCCGGTCACAGCGACATCGCAGGGAAGGTAAGTCCGTGTGACGGGTCTGGGCGATGTTGTGCGGCACGGTCAGCGATTGGCCCGTGTCGCACAACCGATGGGGGCGGGTACCCACGCTGGCGATATCGGGACCGATATCGCAGTGTGTAAAGCGGCCTTTAGACTTAATACAATGAGTTACCGACTACATGATTGGGTCAGAGGGCTCAGATAACTTTGACCAAGGTTTCAGACCTTAATGAGCCTGTTACGGTTAAGCTTGTTCACCCTCATCGTTAGGAAAAGCCAGGTGATGAAAATGTAAAAGTTTTATACAAACCCAGCCTCCTCTAACCTTGTGTCAAAAAACAGCAGCCACGGATTCTTCTAAGCAGCTGCCTGGCACTCTGAAAATAAAAATGGTGGAGGCTACAAATCAGGAGAAGGCTGTAAGAAGATAACAAAGTGTTTTCAAGTAGCCTTTTCTCAGTTCAAAACATAAGAAATGGCAGCTACCAGGAATAGTGGTACCAGGAGCGGGGTATATGATTGGGAAGACCCCTGTAAGGTCTTCGGTCTCGTGTATGATAAAAGTGCTGAGTGTTATTATGGCGCCCTGGACTAGCCAGGTCGTCACAGGTAACATACATACACCCCCACTAGACAGCAACATTAGCCAAACACAAAACCATTGTTGCCTCCCTCCAGGGTCTGATGTCCACACCAGGTGGGGCGGAGCCAAGCGGTTGGCCTCACCCACCGAGGAGTTCACAGGCCTGGAGGCAGGAAAAGTGACAGATTTGTCCTGGAGGTTGAAGTGAGAGGAGTAAAGTGGAGAGTGTCTGGGTTTATGGCCCAGGCACTGACAACAAGGTTGGCAGAGGGTGGTGGCTGTCTGCAGGAGTGGTGGATCGACGCGGAACCGTAGGACCGGGGTCGGGCGAAGGCCCGCCGGTACCAACCGGGGAGCGAAGTGAAGCCGGCACACACAGGCAGGGCCATCGGACCCCGACTAGGCTTGGAGTAGCCGTCAACAGTCAAATCCGAGTGTGACAGGAACCCCAGGGGTTTCCTAACAACCAAAGACCCGTTAGAAGGCAACCATCCGCACCGTGAGGGTATACAGCTACCGCCAAGGCTAGAGACCCAAGGGCCAGCGCCTGCGGGCAAACGGGCTCCTCCGGCATCCATACGCCGGGGAGCAGACTACCGTTGGGGACCCATCGTAGTCAAGACAGTACACAAAGGTGCAGGGAAAGACAGCCGCCGTCACCTGTCCGGGGAGAGACACTGCAGCCGGCTACGGGACCCGTCCATCCAGCCGTTTGGTTTACCGGAGACTTTGTGCATCTCTTGCTGTGTGAGTACACCCGTGCCATCCGGCACCGCGCCGCGCTGTCCCTGCAACCCTGCACCTCACCTACCCTGCCTCCCCGTTACACCACCGGGCCCCAGAACCACAAACCCCTACCCACAGAGGGGGAAAACAACATCCCAGCTGCTCCCTACCATCGCTCCCGGGATCCTCGTCACCAGCAGCGGTGGTGCCCATCTTCACCACAACCCGTGGGTGGCGTCACGGACTAACTCCCCAAACCAACCACCCCCTTTTCACTCACGGGCGAGGAGCACCGCTCGAGTCCCCGGATCCAGCCCACCGCTCGAGCCACCAAGCAGCAGCAGCGCCGGACCCGAGCGTTAGTGAGCGCAGCGCCCCTCCGCCCGCGATAACTTGGTGTCACGAACAGGATAGAACCCATCTACTTACCAGTAGAAGTGCGCCTTGTGATCTCCGCCGGCGGCGTCGGACGAAAATTTTGAAGCGCCGCCATCTTTGGCGCGAAAATCTCCCTCTCAAGCGTCTTCCCCGAGCAGGGAAGGTGCAAACGCGAAGCCCCGCCCCCAACAAGCGGAAGTGCTGAAGAGAACCAAGGGGGGACGGGAAAAAGATGTCTGCGCCCAACGGAGCTGTTGGAGGAGTGGCGGTCGCAGCCGCCGCACCCGTAGATGGAAATGGGATAGCTCGTGCTCCGGCCGCAGGAGCGGGGGAGGCCGTAGGCCCAGCGGTCGCCCAGGTGATGCCATTCTCCCTGCCCTATGTGCCCGGTGCTACCTGGCTACCGCAGTACGATGGGAAGCCTGATGCTTTGCAGGTGTTCCGGAAAAAGATTAGCCCGGTCCTCGATTTATATCCCTTGGCTGATAGGCAACGGGCAGCGGTAGTGCTAGGGCAGCTAACCGGCGCGGCTGAGTAGGAGGCGGAGACCTGGACCGACGCGGACCGGGCCTCGGTGACTACCATTTTTGAGAAACTACAAATCGCTTTTGAGACCCGCACAGAAGCGGAGCTGCGGATGCAGTTCTATCAGTGCCGACAACGGCCTGTGGACAATATAAGAGACTATGCCCTGCGCCTGCAAACAGCCCTCCGTACGTTGAAGCGGGTGGACACTATTAATGATGCGGACAGCAATAAGATGCTAGTGGAACAATTCCTGCAAGGGCTGGGGTTCGCGGAAGACCGCAAGCAGCTGCGGCTGTGGGCTCTAGAACACCCCAATCTGGACTTTGCAGTGCTGAAAGAGCGGGCCATCAAGGCCCTGCAGGCTCCAACGCCAGACACTCCTGAGGCGGCCCCGTGGCCGGCTGAAACCACTCCCATCACGGTGGCACCTCCTCTCCCGGCTCTACCAGCCCCTGCAGCGCCCATCGGGATGATGGAGGAGCTAGCTGCCCAGGTCCGCCGCATGGATGGAGACCTAGCTAAGATCCTCGCCGCACTCCAGCTTCCTTTGAGAGTCAAGCCCCCAGGGGGGATCCAGCTAGCCGACAGCCCGGAGGACGTCCCCTGGATGCAACGGAGAAGGACCAATGACTCACGGTATGGGCCTCCTATTTGTTACAGGTGCAGCAAGCCTGGCCACTACTCTAGGCGGTGCCCGTTAAACGAGCAACCCCTGGGGCCAAGGGCCAATCCTCAGGAGTAGACACCAATGGCCCCCCTGATTGGCGAGACCGGTACGTCGGAGCTCTCCCCATCATTCCTCTGTCGGTGGATGGCATCCCGCTCATGGCCCTCTTGGACACAGGATCACAGGTAACCACTATACCATATACACTGTAGCATCGGTATTGGGATACTGACGAACTTGCCCCCTCTGATGATAGCCTGACCCTGGTCGCAGCCAATGGACTCCCTCTAACCCAAGTGGGATACAAGCAAGTGACCCTGACCGTGGGACGTGCGGAGTTAAAGGACCAAAGGATGATTGTGGTGATGAATGAACGACCATAACCCAAAAGTAATCCTAGGGACCAATGTGATGGAGCATTGTATGAGTGAGGTGCTGAGTCTGTTGCAGCAGTTGGCCGCCACGGCAGTAGGAGGCAGACAAAGGGCTGTGCAGGGCGAGATCCGGGCCCTTCTGTATCGGCAGAAAGTGAACTCAACTGGTGGAGAGATTGGTGGATTAAGGGTGATGGATGTGGCCCCCTTGGTAGTGCCACCCCGAAGTGAGATGATGATTTGGTGCAGGGCAGCAGTAGGCCCCCAGGGGCGCGACTACCCGGCGATGGTGGAACCCACGCCTTCTGAACACTGGACCATGGTGATGGCGGCCAGAGGGGTGGTTGACGTTAAAAAGGGGAGAGTGCCTGTAAGAGTGCTGAATTGTGGAGAGGAGGAAGTCAGGCTCCCCCGTTATGCTACACTCGCCAAGTTGCTCACCTTAGACCCTCACACCATTCACGAAGCCGTCCCTCCTACCTCAGCAACCCCTGACAGTAACCATACACCCCCTGAACAGTTAGAGGAGTGGTGCCAGGAACTACACGTAGGTACTGAAACCACACCCACGCATCACAAAGAGGGGGTATACAGGGTAGTGCAAGAGTATGAACAGGTTTTCAGCAAGCACCCATTAGATTTCGGAAGGATTAAGGGGGTTCAACACCATATCCCTACAGGCCTACACCCACCCATCAAAGAGAGGTATAGGCCCATTCCGCCAGCACACTATCAATGCGCCAAAGACGTGTTGAGGAACATGAAGGAGGCAGGGGTCATTCGGGATAGTTGTAGTCCCTGGGCAGCCCCACTGGTGCTGGTAAAGAAGAAGGACGGCACCATGAGAATATGTGTGTATTACTGGAAGATCAACCAGATCACGCATAAAGATGCCTATCCTCTCCCCCGTATCGAAGAGTCACTAGCTGCGCTGAGAACTGCTAACTTCTTCTCTACCCTTGACCTTACTAGCGGTACTGGCAGGTAGCGGTCGCACCAGAGGATCGTGAGAAGACGGCATTCGCCACTACCATGGGACTTTGCGAGTTTAACAGCATGCCGTTCGGGCTGTGCAATGCCCTGGAAACGGTCCTACTGTACCTGGACGATGTGATCGTGTATTCCCAGACGTTCGAGGCCCACCTGGAACATCTGGCTGAAGTGTTCGCGTCCCTAGCCAAATATGGGATGAAATTGAAGTCCTCTAAGTGCCACCTACTGAAACCCAGAGTGCAGTACCTCGGACATGTGGTGGGCGCGGAAGGCGTCGCCCCAGATCCCGAAAAGATCACTGCCATTCAGGACTGGCCGAGGCCGACCACGGTGAGAGAGGTGAGACAGTTCCTGGGCCTGGTGGGCTACTATCGCCGCTTCATTAAGGGATACACGAAGATGGCCGCCCCCATGCAAGACCTCCTCGTGGGACAGACCAAGGGTGGCAGGTCCCCTGGAACCCCGTTGGCATGGGAAGAGAAGCATGAAGAGTCCTTCTGCCAGCTGAAGACGGCCTTGACCGGGGAGGAAATCCTGGCGTACCCCGACTACAGTCTCCCATTCATCCTCTACACCGATGCCAGTAATGTAGGCTTGGGAGCAGTCCTGTCCCAGGTCCAGAACGGAAGGGAAAAAGTGATCGCCTACGCCAGCAGAAAACTCCGGCCCACGGAAAGGAACCCTGAGAATTACAGCTCCTTCAAGCTTGAGTTCCTAGCCCTGGTGTGGGCCATTACCGAGCGATTCCGCCATTACCTCGCAGCAGCTAAGTTCACCGCCTATACGGACAATAATCCGTTAACCCATCTGGACACGGCCAAGCTGGGCGCGTTGGAGCAGCGGTGGGTGGCCAGGCTGTCTAACTATGACTTCACGATCAAGTACCGAGCCGGCCGCAAGAACACCAACGCGGACACGCTATCCCAGATGCCCCACCTACCAGATGAGGGGTCGGAAGGCGATGATCTCAAAGAAATCGAGTTGCCCGCATTTCACCGGCCACCAGTTGAGAAGTTGCATGTCAAGCAGCAACAGGCGAACCTGGACCCGCTACCCAGTCAGGGATGGCAAGAAGCCCAAGACCAAGTGCCTGCCGTCCAAGTGGTCAAGACCATGATTGAACAAGGTTCTGCTAGAATGGACCCTGCTGCTCCACCCGAGGCCCAACGGCTGTGGAAGGAACGAGCCTGGCTGCATCTGGACCAGGGGAAACTGTATCGGGAACTGATCAACCCGAAGACTCATGAGAAGGTTCGTCAGCTGGTGGTTCCTCGGGTAGTGTGCCCACAGTTCTACGGGCTTACCATGACGGTGCCGGGCACTTTGGGTGGAAGAAGCTGGAGATGCTGTTGAGAGAGCGGTTCTATTGGAGTGGGATGCGGGAGTCTGTGGAGGCCTGGTGCCAAGAGTGTGGTCACTGTGCACTGAGAAGAAGGGACGAGGCCAGCCAGAAGGCCCCTCTACGCCCAATCATCACCCATCAGCCGCTGGAGATGGTCGCTCTGGACCACGTCAAACTCACCCCTAGCCGAAGTGGGTACACCTACGCCTTGACCATCGTAGACCACTATTCGAGATTCATGGTGGTTGTCCCAGTCAAAGACCTGACCGGCCATACCGCCGCTAGAGCATTCCAGGCCTACTTTTGCCGACCGCACGGGTACCCGGAGAGGGTGCTTACCGATCGGGGCCTGGCTTTTGAAGCGGAGGTGTTTCAAGAATTCTGCCAGTTATGCGGCTGCAAGAAGATTCGGACCACGCCTTACCATGCCCAGACTAATGGCATGTGTGAGAAGATGAACCATCTGGTCCTGGGTCTCCTTAAGACGCTACCGTTAGAAGAGCGGAACCTGTGGCCAGAAAAGCTGCCTGACCTGGTCGACATGTACAATAACATTCCCTCTAGCTCTACCAAATGTACACCAGCGTATTTGATGAGAGCCCGGATGGGCCGGTTGCCGGTGGACCTAGAAATGGACTTGGAAGCTCCAGAGGCCCTTCCTTCGACTGCTGGTTGGGACACTCGGCAGAGAGCGCAGTACCGACAGGTCCAAGAGTACGTGGAAAGGAACCTGTGTCGGAGGCGGGAACAACAAGAACAGTACTTCAACAGGCGGGCTCCAGCTGGCCCCTTTAAACCTGGGGATGTAGTACTAAGGCTGCTTTCACACATCCGGCTTGAGCTCTGCGGCTCAATCCGGCTGTGCAAGCTATGCAACGAATGCGGTGAACACACCGCATCCTTTGCATAAGTTTTTCCTTTTGCGGCCAGTCCGGTTTTTGCCGCTTGCGGCATGCTACTGAGCATGCGCAGTGGCAAAAACCGCATGCGGCGGCCGGATGCAGTTATTGCCGCATCGCGCCGCATCCGGCCGCCATAGGCATGCATTGAAAAATGCGCCGCATCGGCTGAATGCGGCGCGATGCGGGTTTTTTTGCCGCACGAAAAAACGTGCCAGGCAATGTTCCATCCGGCCGCCGCATCGGCTAAATCTGCCGCATGCGGCAAAAACCGGACGGAACGCAAGGCCATGCGACACAATGCGGCACTAATTAAAGTCTATGCAGGAAAATCGCAACCGGCAGCAAAAAAAAACGGTTGCGATTTTCCTGCAAAGTGCCGGATTGTACCGCATTGCAGAAACCGGAGGTGTGATAGCAGCCTAAAACGGAAAAGAAGAACCCACAAGCTTGATGACCAGTGGGAGAAAACCCCGTATGTCGTGCAGCCCACTGAATGGGAGAATGAGAAGGCCTACCAGATCAGTCGTGACCAGGGCAAAACTTCGGCCACAGTTTCCAGGGACCACCTGAAGAAGTGCCCATCTCCATTGAAGGTGGCAGCTGAAGTTCCGGCCCCCAGACTAACCCAGCGGACTGGCCTACGCAGAATGGCGCGGTGATTATTCCGGTAATAATGTTCCCACAACCCGTGGAGGAAAAGGAGACGGAAGTAACCGCCAGTGAACCAGTGCCCAGGGCTGCATCTGTACCTAGTCCCACTGGGTCTCCGCCTGCCCCACACGATATGGGAAGAGGAACAGGTCGTTTCCTCTGTCCCCTCGCCTGTAACCACCGACATTGGGCCCCGAAGGTCCACACGCTCCAACCTAGGTAGGCCTCCGCTTAGGTATAGGGAAAACGACATTTAGGGGAGCAACCTGTTGATTGTGTAAATGACAATGAATCAAACCGAAAAATCACCTGATTACCGTCCGAGAAGAGAACCGTCCCCGTTGGGACTGGAGTAGTCCTTGTTAGTTAACACCCCCATACCCATATGAGAAACTGCTCATAAACATGGCCGAGAACTGGCAGGCCACCCACGAACTTGTGGGCCTGTAAATAATGTTGTGGGATGGAAACCGTTGCCGCCTCCGGAGAGGCAGATTGGAGGAAGGGCCCGCAGCAGAGCAGGCTGGGGCCCGGCCACCACCAAAACCGGTGGCCATCCTCCGGGGGTCAGGGGTCCCCCTTGGACGTGGGGTCCCCTGAAGTGACAGTCGGGTGCGAGTAACCGTACCCGTTCCCGCTCGGGCAGCCTGAACCTGGACTGGGGTCAAAGGGTGCTGCCCACTTCTTAGGGGCAGCATCAGGGCTAGGTTGCTTGGGTGGGAGAGCGGAAGACATCCGTCCGTCCGTCATTATTAAAAATAAGTAACGCTCAAGTGATCTGAAAAGAATGCTTATGTTTTATATGTTTACTGTTTACATGTTATTTATATTTTACAGTTTTGAAAAATAAAACCGGTGATGGACGGGCAGCCTGCGGACGGTCTGCATTTCACCAAGGGGGAATGTGGCGTCCTGGACTAGCCAGGTCGTCACAGGTAACACACACACACACCCCCACCCCCACTAGACAGCAACATTAGCCAAACACAAAACCCTTGTTGCCTCCCTCCAGGGTCTGATGTCCACACCAGGTGAGGCGGAGCCAAGCGGTTGGCCCCACCTACCGAGGAGTTCACAGGCCTGGAGGCGGGAAAAGTGACAGATTTGTCCTGGAGGTTGAAGTGAGAGGAGTAAAGTGGAGAGTGTCTGGGTTTGTAGCCCAGGCACTGACAACAAGGTTGGCAGAGGGTGGTGAGTGGTGGATTGATGCGGAACCGTAGGACCGGGGTCGAGCGGTGGCCCGCCGGTACCGACCGGGGAGCGAAGTGAAGCCAGCACACACAGGCAGGGCCATCGTACCCCGACTAGGCTTGGAGTAGCCGTCAACAGTCAAATCCGAGTGTGACAGGAACCCCAGGGGTTTCCTAACAACCAAAGACCCGTTAGAAGGCAACCGTCCGCACTGTGAGAGTATACAGCTACCGCCAAAGGCTAGAGACCCAAGGGCCAGCGCCTGCGGGCAAACGGGCTCCTCCGGCATCCATACACCGGGGAGCGGACTACCGTTGGGGACCCATCGTAGTCAAGACAGTACACAATGGTGCAGGGAAAGACAGCCGCCATCACCTATCCGGGGAGAGACACTGCAGCCGGCTGCGGGACCCGTCCATCCAGCCGTTTGGTTTACCGGAGACTTTGTGCATCTCTTGCTGTGTGTGACACCCATGCCATCCGGCCCCGCGCCGCGCTGTCCCTGCAACCCTGCACCTCACCAACCCTGCCTCCCCGTCACACCACCGGGCCCTGGGACCACCAACCCCTACCCACGGAGGGGGAAAACAACATCCCAGCTGCTCCCTACCATCGCTCCCGGGATCCCCGTCACCAGCAGCGGTGGTGCCCATCTTCACCACAACCCGTGGGTGGCGTCAAGGACTAACTCCCCAAACCAACCACCCCCTTTTCACTCACGGGTGAGGAGCGCCGCTCGAGTCCCCGGATCCGGCCCACCGCTCGAGCCACCGAGCAGCAGCAGCGCCGTACCCGAGCATTAGCGAGCGCAGCGCCCCTCCGCCCGCGACATTATTATTTACAGACCCAAGCCGGCTCCATCGCATTGGTGTTGATGGGAATACAGAATTATCGGACTCCTGGGTATGTTGTGTTACCTCTGCTGTTGTGTAAATATAATGTTACCTTTGTGGTGTGTGATCGCTGGGATGAAACAAGTGGAGCGATCACAAGACACCAGTGTGGGCGGGTGACACATCGATTACAATGGAGGTGCGTATCATCCGGTGCACCCACTTTCTGCCACGAAATGCCTAGAAAATGTGGGGGCTCGGCTAAAAACAACCACTATACAGCCCACCAAAATGTGGCATTTGGTTTTCACAATGTAAAGTTGGGAGGGGTGTCCTGAGCAATCAACTAGTGACCCATGAGACCACCAACCCTACCAAACGGAGTGATGGAGACGACAGCACAATCACAGCTGATCCTTCTGCTCCTTTAAGAAGACACTTTCTTATCTCCTACTAGACATGGTTCAGTCCTACTCACTAAGGTCAATATTCTGTTTACAAAACAGAAAAAAGCTGAATTACTGAAGAAACTTCCTCCAAATCCAAGGGCACCGTAGTTAAAGAGAAGCCCTGAATAGCTGAGAGTCGGAGCCCCTTATAATATATGCGCTGCCAAAAAAGCTGACACAAAACCCCCTCATGGGACCTCGAAGAATGAAAGATTCAAGCTGAGAGTCATTACTGACTTATTTAGTATGGGCTGATTCCAGATCACTCTGGATCCAAAGGTGGATCCAAAGTGCAAAAATTTAATATCTACCACTCCTAATGTGATTTAGCAACATAGAGTGGGCTGCCAGCGTGAGGGGCAAGGGAAGCACCCCTAACCTATGGATCATCAGCACTCCCTTCCACCAGATCCCCTTATTGTAATGCCCATACCGGCCTCCCCATTGGGGAAGAGGGGCAGGACAGTGCGGGGACGCCGGTATGGGCACAATCACCCTCCGGGTCGCTCAGCAGTGACTGCGCTGTCTCTGGTCCTTGACACCGACTTCCAGGGCACACACTTGCACTTTTTCTTAAAGGGCCAGCATGCCCTAACCCGGATGTGCCTTTCTGCCTATGGCTGAGAAGCACCAAGTGTTTGAGGCACCCTTCCCTAATGTGAGGTGCCTGGGCAATGCGGTCTAATACTAGAGACGTGTTGTAGTTGTGCCGGTCCCTTACCTATGTGCTGCTGCTGTGTTATTTACACTTGTCTGTTTTGTAGTGCCGGCTGCTGCTGCATTATACCATATCTTCCGCGCTGTTGTACTGGCCCCCTCCTGTATCGTTAAATATCGACCAACCCTGCTGTACTGGCCACTACAGCATTGTACCAATTCGAACAACACAGCTGCTGTTGCATTGTACTATATCGGCCTAAAGGGTGCTTTACACGCTGCGACATCACTAGCGATTGCTAGCGATGTTGCGAGCGTTAGCACCCGCCCCGTCATTGGTGCGATATGTGGTGATCGTTACCGTAGCGAACATTATCGCTACGGCAGCGTCACACGCACATACCTGTGCAGCGACGTCGCTGTGACCGCCAAACAATCCCTCCTTCAAGGGGGAGGGGCGTTCAGCATCACAGCGATGTCACAAAACGGCCATCCTATAGCAGAGGAGGGGAGGAGATGAGCGGCCGGAACATGCCGCCCACCTCCTTCCTTCCTCATTGTTGGTGGAGGCAGGTAAGGAGATGTTCGTCGCTCCTGCGGTGTCACACATAGCGATGTGTGGTGCCGCAGGAACAAGGAACAACCTCGCTACGTACGAGACAACGATTTTTGGTAAATGAACGACCTCTCATATACCAATGATTTTTGTTGTTGGGTCACGTTGTTTCTGACGAACATTCGGCGTCATTAATGATATTGCAGCGTGTAAGGGCGGCTTTGCACGTTGCAACATCGCACGTGCGATGTCGGTGGGGTCAAATCGAAAGTGACGCACATCCGGCGTCACTTTCGACATTGTAGTGTGTAAATCCTAGATGATACGATTAACGAGCGCAAAAGCGTCGTTATCGTATCATCGGTGCATGCTCCGACTTTTTCAAAATTACGCTGCCGCGACAGGTCCGATGTAGTTCCTCGTTCCTGCGGCAGCACACATCGCTGTGTGTGAAGCCGCAGGAGCAAGGAACATCACCTTACCTGCCGCCGGCGGCTATACGGAAGGAAGGAGGTGGGCGGGATGTTTACATCCTGCTCATCTCCGCCCCTCCACTTTGAGTGGCCGCCTGCCGTGGGACGTCGCTCTGACGTTGTACGACCCGCCCCCTTAGGAAGGAGGCGGGACGCCGGCCAGAGCGACGTCGCAGGGCAGGTGAGTGCATGTGAATCTGGCGTAGCGATAATGTTCGCTATGCCAGAAATCACAAGATATCGCTGCTGCGACGGGGGCGGGGACTATAGCGTGCGACATCGCAGCATCGGCTTGCGATGTCGCAACGTGCAAAGCCCGCCTAACAGTTCTGTGCAATTTAAAACAATTGCAAAAGCGCACAAAAATCGTTTGCCGTGGAGAGGTTGTCCTAAAGCAAAAAATCGTTTATTTCTCATTAGCGATATTGTTCCTCGTTCCTGCAGCAGCACACATCGCTGTGTGGGACACCGCAGGAGCGACGAACATCTCCTACCTGCCTCCATCGGCAATGCGGAAGGAAGGAGGTGGGCGGGATGTTACGCCCCACTCACCTCCGCCCCTCCGCTTCTATTGGTCGCCTGCCATGTGACGTCGCTGTGACGCCGCACGACCCGCCCCCTTAGGAAGGAGGCGGGTCGCCGGCCAAACCGACGTCGCAGGACAGGTATGTGCATGTGACGGGGGTAAGCGATGTTGTGCGACACGGGCAGCGATATGCCTGTGTCGCTCAACTGACGAGGGCGGGTACGATCGCTTGCGACATCGCTAGCGAGATCGCAGCGTGTAAAGCCCGCTTCAGTCTTCTCCATCCCTATATATCTCCGTGTCCGTAACTAGTGGCAACACCCGATTCACAGAGTTGGCATTATGGATCGGTATTGGATTCCAGTCCATCAGCATCAAGGTCCAATTGCAGTGTCGCCTGTGGATGGAAAGCCTCTGTCAGCTGCTATCCAGTTTGTCACGTAGCAAGTTGATCTTCAGGTGGGAATGTTGCACACAGAGAGAATTGTTTCCTAGGTGGTCCCAGGAATGTCGTATCCGCTGTTATTGGGCCTTCCGAGGTTTCAGAGACATGAACTGGTTTTAGACTGGAGATCTGGAGAGGTACTCAGGTAGGGTCATTCATGTCACCAAAAATGTCTTCACTCAGTTCAGCCTGTGAGGCCCTTAAATCTTCCGGGTCTGCCATCCGCCTACTGGGTCTACGAGGGGATCTTCGAAAAGAATGAGACTAAAGGCTGCTTTACACGCAGTGACATCGCAAGCGATGTCGCTGGTGTAAGCACCCACCCCCGTCGGTTGTGCGTCACGGGCAAATCGCTGCCCGTGGCGCACAACATCGCTAGGACCCGTCACATCTACTTACCTGCCTCGCGAAGTCGCTGTGGCCGGCGAACCGCCTCCTTTCTAAGGGGGCGGTTTGTGCGGCGTCACAGCGATGTCACACGGCAGCCGTCCAATAGAAGCGGAGGGGCGGAGAGCAGCCAAAAGAAAGTGACGCCCACCTCGATGCCGGAGGACACAGGTACGGTGTTGTTCAGGAACGACGAACAACCTGCATCCTGCAACAGCAACGATATTTGGGATTAGAACAACGTGTCAACGATCAACGATTAGGTGAGTAATTTTGATAGTTAGCGGTCGTTCGTACGTTTCGCACGCAACAACGTCGCTAACGAGGCCGGATATGTGTCACAAATTCCGTGACCCCAACGACATCTCGTTAGCGATGTTGTTGCGTGTAAAGCCCCCCTTTAGACTCTTCTAGCACTTTGGCCGTATAACTGTCCTATCGACCTTCTTTCTGGTTCCACTCCTCTCTGTGGCCGTATCTACCCTCTGTCTCAGGTGGACATCCAGGCCATGTCTGAATACATCAATGGGAACCTGGCAATGGGATTCATCCAAAAGTCCTCCTCACAAGAAAAAGTAGGCAGTTCCTCCTTTGGGACCGGTGTGGTCCTCACGCAGCAGTTTGCTGCCGGTAAGATGGTAACCTGCATCTGTTTTCCAAGGCCTTCTCAGCTTCTGAGCGCAAATACTCGATTGGCAACCAAGAACTGCTCGTGATCAAGATGGCTCTGGAGGAATGGCGATACCTTCTAGAGGGTGCGGTGCATCCAGTCATCATCTACACTGACCACAAAAACTTTGCCTACCTACAGTCGGCTCAGAGGCTGAATCCGCACCAAGCCTGGTGGTCTCTGTTCTTTACCGCTTTGATTTTGTTTTACATTTCCGTCCGGCTGAAAAAAACGTCAATGCAGATCCACTTTCCAGGTCCTTTCTGTTGGCGATCAAGAAGAAGAGCCTCAACATATTATTGAGCGCTCTATGATGCTCCGGTGAGCGTTTCAGGTTCCCCCAGAAACTCGTTAATTGCTGAGGCAGATAGGAGCTGTGTGTTGGAGCAATAATCTAAGCTGGCCAGTCACACAAGACAAAAGAAAACAATGAATCTCTGTTCTACATAGTGTATGGACAGCAGCCGAAAATCCAGTTCCCTATGGCGATCACCTCTGGCAACCGGCCGGTGTTCTCATCAAAAATGTTTCCAAAATCTGGACGGAGACAAAGTCCTTCCTGGATCAGTCTTCCATCCGTATGAAAAGGCATGCAGATAAAGAGATGCCTAGACCGTCCTTGTTCCAACCTGGAGACAAGGTATTGCTCTCTTCTAGATACGTCCACCTGAAGTTGCCATCCTACAAGTTAGTTTCACGGATTATCAGTCTCTTCGAGGTGCTCCAGCTGATGAATGATGTCTCCTACAAGCTAAAGGTCCCTGACCTCCTTGCGTATTGTCAACTCGTTCCATGTGTCTCTCCTTAAACCTGTCGTCCTGAGCTGCTACATCAGGGATCCAGGTACTTTGCCTCCCTCGAACAGTGAAGAAGACATCTTTGAGGTAACATCCATCTTTTCTGTAAAAAAGGTTAGAGGTAAAGCCCTCTTCTTTGTGGACTGGAAGGGGTTTGGTCCTGAAGAGAGGTCATGGGAACCCAAGGAGACAATTTATGCCCATTTTGTCCTTAAGAGATTCCTGGAAAAGGGTGGGTGTAAGGGGGAGGATACAGTAATGCCCTTATTGGAGTCCTTGCACTGTCCAGCCCCCTCACCCGATGGGGACACCAGCACACTCACCCTCCTGGCCGCTCAGTGGTCGTTGAGCTATCCTCAGTCCCTCTTGTCGGCTCCGGGGGCCTGCACACGCCGCACTGGCTTTCTGGGAACATTCCTGAGGCCTGCACACACTAACCTGGAAGTGTGTCTCAGCCTATGGGTAAGAAGCAGCAGGTATTTAAGGCACCATCCCCTTATGGAAGGTGCCTGGGCATTGTGGTCTATTCCTAGAGACATTTTGCTAGTTCTATAGGTCTGTTACCTATGTGCTGCTATGTTGTTGTGCTGCTTACACTTGTCTGTTTCGTAGTCCCAGCTGCTGATGCTACATCGTTCCATAATGGCCGAACCTGCTATCCTGGCCACTGCTGCATCATAACACATTGGCCAAGTCTGCTGTACCAGCCGCTGCTGCATTGTACCACATCGGCCAAGTAGTTCCAGCTACTGGTGCTACATCGTTCCATAACGGCCGAACCTGCATCATCACACATTGGCCAAGTCTCATGTCCCAGCTGCTGCGGCATCGTACCACATCGTCCAAGCCTTTTTTTTATAGGCCACTGCTGCATCGTACCATATTGGCCAAACCTGCTGTACCGGACACTGCTGCATCGTACCAGCCATGCCTGCCACATCAGCCGTCGTGGCTGCACCTGCCACATCAGAGACTGTCAGTGTCCATGCCCCTGGGGTCAGCTATCACAGGACCGAGTCTACTTGAGTAGCACCTGGTTTCTACGTGCAGTGCAATCCATCCTCACCATTAGAGGCTCGGGAGAAAATCTGGCATGAACCATCAGATATTCTGTGTGCTGTGGCCCAGTGGGTCCAGTCCCCGCTCGCACCCACGAGCATTACACAACTGAGCCTGTATTTATTATTCCTTCTACTTGACATATTGGGGATGTGCTCCAATTGTCCTGAATTCACCACGGGTGCAGTGTGTACCTCGCGCCTCCCTGATGTTACACGTCTGGTTTCTATTCCATCGCCCATGAATTGACTCCATTGTTACGAGGTGATGAGTGCGGCTCAGTTTCTTTCAGGGATGAGTTTTCCTTCTCCAGGTCATGTAAATAGATGTTAAGCTCTCCGGCTCAGTGACTTCCCGTGCGGGTGATAGAAGACATAGTATACAGTATGAGTAGTAATAGGCAGGAAAGAACGCTTCCTCTTCACGGCTACCCAAGCTATGTGCCGCATGCGCTATAGTCGGAGATGCCCATGGCGGCTGCAGCTTTGCAAAGCTACATCTCCCTTGATGCAATACATCTTGATTAAGAGAGAGACGCTCAGTTTCAAACCCAAGGCCACAGCCAAAAAAAAATACCCAGGCTATGCTTGGCATCAGGCACTACCCCGGAAAAAGGGAGGACCCCGCGGAAGGGCTACAAATCTCCCAGTGCTCGCTGAATCTACCTGTTGCCACCGTAGGCTCTTGTGATAGTTTTTTCAATGAGGAAGACAAGCAGGGCCAATTATCCCGCAGGGGGAGATTTCGGAGAAGCGTGCAGGCAGAGCCTAAGAGCTAGTTACAGTCTTTGCTTGTAGCAAAAGGATGGTCCTCCAAGGTGTTGGTGGTCAAAAATTGGCAAGTGTGACCAAGGTCAGGGCCGCCATCAGGGCACTACTGCCCTTACTGGTGATTGGGGCCCAGTGAAGATGGAGTACCGGGCACGGTGGCGGAAGTACTTCGCTTTATTAAGCCCTGGGCTGGGCATCCTTGTTTACCGAACCCAGTCCCAGCCATACTACCACATGGCTAATTTGCATGTCATGTGCTTCAGGAGCCTGGAATGCAAATTAGCGATGTGGTAACGCCAGGGGCAGAGCAATGCACATACTTTTGCGGCCCAGCATGCAGGAGCATGATGAGGTCATCAGCAAGGGTATAACGAGGAGAGTCAAGGCCCTATAGTCAACTATTAAATGCCTACTTCCCCATCAACAGGTGAGTGAGGGAGGGTCAGAGCGGACAGCCCTGTAGGGTGGCCTAGTGGTGATGAGCAGGGAAGGGTCAGAATGAGCTGCACTGAATGAGGGCCTGGTGGTGATGAGCAGGGGAGAGGCAGAGCATGCAGCACTGCAGGAGGGCCTGGTGGTGATGAGCAGGGGAGGGGCAGAGCATGCAGCACTGCAGGAGGGTCTGGTGGTGATGAGCAGAGGAGAGGCAGAGCATGCAGCACTGCAGGAGGGCCTGGTGGTGATGAGCAGGGGAGAGGCAGAGCATGCAGCACTGCAGGAGGGCCTGGTGGTGATGAGCAGGGGAGAGGCAGAGCATGCAGCACTGCAGCAGGGCCTGGTGGTGATGAGCAGGGGAGGGACAGAGCATGCAGCACTGCAGGAGGGCCTGGTGGTGATGAGCAGGGGAGAGGCAGAGCATGCAGCACTGCAGGAGGGCCTGGTGGTGATGAGCAGGGGAGAGGCAGAGCATGCAGCACTGCAGCAGGGCCTGGTGGTGATGAGCAGGGGAGGGACAGAGCATGCAGCACTGCAGGAGGGCCTGGTGGTGATGAGCAGGGGAGAGGCAGAGCATGCAGCCCTATAGGAGGAACTAGTGGTGATGAGCAGGGGTGAGGCAGAGCATGCAGCACTGCAGTAGGGCCTGGCGGTGATAAGTAGGGGAGCGTCCTCGTGGGCAGCACTGAAGAAGAGCCTAGTGGCGATGAGTGGGAGAGGATCAGAGCAGGCAGCTCTATAGGAGGGCCTGGTTGTTATGAGCAGGGAAGAGTCAGAACGGACAGCCCTGCCGGAGGGCTTGGTGTGATGATCTGGGGAGGGTCAGAGCAGGCAGCACTGCAGGAGGGCCTGGTGGTGATGAGGAGGGAAAGGATCAAAGTGAGTGGCACTGCAAGAGGGCTCGACGGCAATGAGCAGCAGAGGGTCAGAGCAAGAAGTACTGCAGAAGGGCCTGATGGTGATGAGTGAGCAGCAGAGGGTCAGAGCAAGAAGTACTGCAGGAGGGCCTGATGGTGATGAGTGAGCAGCGGAGGGTCAGAGGAGGCAGCACTGCAGGAGGGCCTGGCTGTGATGAGCAATGCAGGGTCAGAGCGGGCAGCCATACAGGAAGGACTGGCGGTGAGGAGTAGCAGAGGGTCAGAACCGGCATCACTGCAGGTGGTGCTGATGAGCAGGGGAGGGTCAGAGCAACATGTAGCACTGCATGAAGGCCTGGTGGTGATAAACAGGGGAGGGTCAAAACGAGTGGCACAGCAGGAGGGCCTGGTGGTGATTAACGGGGTAGGATCAGAGTGGGCGGTACTGGAGGAGAGCCTGGCAGTGATGAACGTGGGAGGGTCAGAGCAGGCAGCACTGCAGGAGGGTCTGGTGGTGATGAGCGGGGGAGGGCCAGAGTAGTGTAACACCTGCCTGGATCCACAGACTCAGACGGGCTGTAATGGACAGGATAGAGGGAAGCCACTCACAAAGCAGGACCCCCAGAACCCTGAAACCCTTTAACCCCTATACAGGGATTTGGAATTACACAGGGCCCTGGTGATCACTACCTGTGGAAGGCTGCAGTCCGAGAGAGTAGTCATCAGGCAGGGTCAAACCGGGAAATGCAAAGCAGGGACAGAATCACGCAGACTAGGACGTAATCAGAAAACAAAGCAGGTCAGATCCGGATCGGGCAGCGAGGTACAAAAACGGCAGGCAGGAGGGTAGTCAGAAAACACGCAAAAGTCACTGAATCACTAAACACAACAGGGCGGGACAGGAACCAGGAATACAGAACTATCTCTGGCAGTGGTCAGCAGACAGGAGGGGGAATAAGAAGGGTGTGGTGTCTTCCCATTGGTTGTAGCTGAATGATGGTAACTTCAGCTGGAAGTCACACGCCACCTACAGTCAGCCAGTGATACTGCAGATCCCAAGGAAACCTAGCCCAGTGGATGAGCGGAGCCTGCGCCCACCAGCGCCACTGGCATTGGCTCCTCTCCCATCACCAGCACTATCCACAGCAGGAACACGGCGTCGCTTGGTGATTGAAGTAGAATTCGCTGGAATGGACTCCGGTGGGGATGTAATAAGTAGTCAGTATTGAATGAGAGCTTGGTGGTGATGAGCACGGGAGGGTCAAAGCAGGTGGCACTGTTGCAGGGCCTGTTAGTAATGAACAGGGGAGGATCAGAGCAAGCAGTACTCCATGAGGGCCTGGTTGTGTTGGGCAGGGGAGGATCAGAGTGGCGACTACTGCCGGAGGACCTGGTGGTCATGAGTAGGGGAGGTCCAGAGCGGGCAGAACTGCAGGAGGGTATAACAGTGATGAGCAGGGGAGAGTTAGAGCAAGTGGCACTGCACGAGGACCTGGTAAGCGGGGGAGGATCAGAGTGGGCAGCACTGCAGGAGGGCCTGGTGGTGATGAGCGGAGGAGGGTCAGAATGGGCAGCACTACAGGAGGGTCTGGTGGTGATGAGCGGGGGAGGGTCAGAGTGGGCAGCACTGCAGGAGGGCCTGGTGGTGATGAGCGGAGGAGGGTCAGAATGGGCAGCACTACAGGAGGGTCTGGTGGTGATGAGCGGGGGAGGGTCAGAGTGGGCAGCACTACAGGAGGGTCTGGTGGTGATGAGCGGGGGAGGGTCAGAGTGGGCAGCACTGCAGGAGGGTCTGGTGGTGATGAGCAGGGGAGGGTCAGAATGGGCAGCACTACAGGAGGGTCTGGTGGTGATGAGCAGGGGAGGGTCAGAATGGGCAGCACTACAGGAGGGTCTGGTGGTGATGAGCGGGGGAGGGTCAGAGAGGGCAGCACTGCAGGAGGGCCTGGTGGTGATGAGCGGGGGAGGGTCAGAGTGGGCAGCACTGCAGGAGGGTCTGGTGGTGATGAGCGGGGGAGGGTCAGAGTGGACAGCACTGCAGGAGGGTCTGGTGGTGATGAGCGGGGGAGGGTCAGAGTGGGCAGCACTGCAGGAGAGTCTAGTGGTGATGAGCAGGGGAGGGTCAGAGTGGGCAGCACTGCAGGAGGGTCTGGTGGTGATGAGCGGGGGAGGGTCAGAATGGGCAGCACTACAGGAGGGTCTGGTGGTGATGAGCGGGGGAGGGTCAGAATGGGCAGCACTACAGGAGGGTCTGGTGGTGATGAGCGGGGGAGGGTCAGAATGGGCAGCACTACAGGAGGGTCTGGTGGTGATGAGCGGGGGAGGGTCAGAATGGGCAGCACTGCAGGAGGGCCTGATGGTGATGAGCGGGGGAGGGTCAGAATGGGCAGCACTGCAGGAGGGTCTGCTGGTGATGAGCGGGGGTCAGAGTGGGCAACACTGCAGGATGGTCTGGTGGTGATGAGCGGGGGAGGGTCAGAGTGGGCAGCACTGCAGGAGGGTCTGGTGGTGATGAGCGGGGGAGGGTCAGAGAGGGCAGCACTGCAGGAGGGTCTGGTGGTGATGAGTGGGGGAGGGTCAGAATGGGCAGCACTGCAGGAGGGTCTGGTGGTGATGAGCGGGGGAGGGTCAGAGAGGGCAGCACTGCAGGAGGGTCTGGTGGTGATGAGCAGGGGGTGGGTACAGTCGGCGGTACTGCAGGAGGGCTTAGCGATGATGAGTGGGGGAGGGTTAGAGCTAGCGGCACTGCAGGAGGGTCTGGTGGTGATGAGTGGGGGAGGGTTAGAGCTAGCGGCACTGCAGGAGGGTCTGGTGATGATGAGCGGGGGAGGGTTAGAGCTAGCGGCACTGCAGGAGGGTCTGGTGGTGATGAGCGGGGGAGGGTTAGAGCTAGGGGCACTGCAGGAGGGTCTGCTGGGGATGAGCGGGGGAGGGTTAGAGCTAGGGGCACTGCAGGAGGGTCTGGTGGGGATGAGCGGGGGAGGGTTAGAGCTAGGGACACTGCAGGAGGGTCTGGTGGGGATGAGCGGGGGAGGGTTAGAGCTAGGGGCACTGCAGGAGGGTCTGGTGGGGATGAGCGGGGGAGGGTTAGAGCTAGGGGCACTGCAGGAGGGTCTGGTGGGGATGAGCGGGGGAGGGTTAGAGCTAGGGGCACTGCAGGAGGGTCTGGTGGTGATGAGCGGGGGAGGGTTAGAGCTAGGGGCACTGCAGGAGGGTCTGGTGGGGATGAGCGGGGGAGGGTTAGAGCTAGGGGCACTGCAGGAGGGTCTGGTGGGGATGAGCGGGGGAGGGTTAGAGCTAGGGGCACTGCAGGAGGGTCTGGTGGTGATGAGCGGGGTAGGGTTAGAGCTAGCGGCACTGCAGGAGGGTCTGGTGGTGATGAGCGGGGGAGGGTTAGAGCTAGCGGCACTGCAGGAGGGTCTGGTGGGGATGAGCGGGGGAGGGTTAGAGCTAGGGGCACTGCAGGAGGGTCTGGTGGTGATGAGCGGGGGAGGGTTAGAGCTAGGGGCACTGCAGGAGAGTCTGGTGGTGATGAGCGGGGGAGGGTTAGAGCTAGCGGCACTGCAGGAGGGTCTGGTGATGATGAGCGGGGGAGGGTTAGAGCTAGGGGCACTGCAGGAGGGTCTGGTGGTGATGAGCTGGGGAGGGTTAAAGCTAGGGGCACTGCAGGAGGGTCTGGTGGGAATGAGCGAGGGAGGGTTAGAGCTAGGGGCACTGCAGGAGGGTCTGGTGGTGATGAGCGGGGGAGGGTTAGAGCTAGGGGCACTGCAGGAGGGTCTGGTGGTGATGAGCGGGGTAGGGTTAGAGCTAGCGGCACTGCAGGAGGGTCTGGTGGTGATGAGCGGGGGAGGGTTAGAGCTAGGGGCACTGCAGGAGGGTCTGGTGGTGATGAGCGGGGGAGGGTTAGAGCTAGCGACACTGCAGGAGGGTCTGGTGGTGATGAGTGGGGGAGGGTTAGAGCTAGCGACACTGCAGGAGGGTCTGGTGATGATGAGCGGGGGAGGGTTAGAGCTAGGGGCACTGCAGGAGGGTCTGGTGGTGATGAGCGGGGGAGGGTTAGAGCTAGGGACACTGCAGGAGGGTCTGGTGGTGATGAGCGGGGGAGGGTTAGAGCTAGGGGCACTGCAGGAGGGTCTGGTGGTGATGAGCGGGGGAGGGTTAGAGCTAGGGGCACTGCAGGAGGGTCTGGTGGTGATGAGCGGGGGAGGGTTAGAGCTAGGGGCACTGCAGGAGGGTCTGGTGGTGATGAGCGGGGGAGGGTTAGAGCTAGGGGCACTGCAGGAGGGTCTGGTGGTGATGAGCGGGGGAGGGTTAGAGCTAGCGGCACTGCAGGAGGGTCTGGTGATGATGAGCGGGGGAGGGTTAGAGCTAGGGGCACTGCAGGAGGGTCTGGTGATGATGAGCGGGGGAGGGTTAGAGCTAGGGGCACTGCAGGAGGGTCTGGTGGTGATGAGCGGGGGAGGGTTAGAGCTAGGGGCACTGCAGGAGGGTCTGGTGATGATGAGCGGGGGAGGGTTAGAGCTAGGGGCACTGCAGGAGGGTCTGGTGGGGATGAGCGGGGGAGGGTTAGAGCTAGGGGCACTGCAGGAGGGCCTGGTGGGGATGAGCGGGGGAGGGTTAGAGCTAGGGGCACTGCAGGAGGGTCTGGTGGGGATGAGCGGGGGAGGGTTAGAGCTAGGGGCACTGCAGGAGGGTCTGGTGGGGATGAGCGGGGGAGGGTTAGAGCTAGGGGCACTGCAGGAGGGTCTGGTGGTGATGAGCGGGGTAGGGTTAGAGCTAGCGGCACTGCAGGAGGGTCTGGTGGTGATGAGCGGGGGAGGGTTAGAGCTAGGGGCACTGCAGGAGGGTCTGGTGGTGAGGAGCGGGGGAGGGTTAGAGCTAGGGGCACTGCAGGAGGGTCTGGTGGGGATGAGCGGGGGAGGGTTAGAGCTAGGGGCACTGCAGGAGGGTCTGGTGGTGATGAGCGGGGGAGGGTTAGAGCTAGGGGCACTGCAGGAGGGTCTGGTGGTGATGAGCGGGGGAGGGTTAGAGCTAGGGGCACTGCAGGTGGGTCTGGTGGGGATGAGTGGGGGAGGGTTAGAGCTAGGGGCACTGCAGGAGGGTCTGGTGGGGATGAGCGGGGGAGGGGTAGAGCTAGGGGCACTGCAGGAGGGTCTGGTGGTGATGAGCGGGGGAGGGTTAGAGCTAGGGGCACTGCAGGAGGGTCTGGTGGTGATGAGCGGGGGAGGGTTAGAGCTAGGGGCACTGCAGGAGGGTCTGGTGGGGATGAGCGGGGGAGGGTTAGAGCTAGGGGCACTGCAGGAGGGTCTGGTGGGGATGAGCGGGGGAGGGTTAGAGCTAGGGGCACTGCAGGAGGGTCTGGTGGGGATGAGCGGGGGAGGGTTAGAGCTAGGGGCACTGCAGGAGGGTCTGGTGGGGATGAGCGGGGGAGGGTTAGAGCTAGGGGCACTGCAGGAGGGTCTGGTGGGGATGAGCGGGGGAGGGTTAGAGCTAGGGGCACTGCAGGAGGGTCTGGTGGGGATGAGCGGGGGAGGGTTAGAGCTAGGGGCACTGCAGGAGGGTCTGGTGGTGATGAGCGGGGGAGGGTTAGAGCTAGGGGCACTGCAGGAGGGTCTGGTGGTGATGAGCGGGGGAGGGTTAGACCTAGGGGCACTGCAGGAGGGTCTGGTGGGGATGAGCGGGGGAGGGTTAGAGCTAGGGGCACTGCAGGAGGGTCTGGTGGGGATGAGCGGGGGAGGGTTAGAGCTAGGGGCACTGCAGGAGGGTCTGGTGGGGATGAGCGGGGGAGGGTTAGAGCTAGGGGCACTGCAGGAGGGTCTGAGCCGGGGAGGGTTAGAGCTAGGGGAACTGCAGGAGGGTCTGGTGGTGATGAGCGGGGGAGGGTTAGAGCTAGCGGCACTGCAGGAGGGTCTGGTGGGGATGAGCGGGGGAGGGTTAGAGCTAGGGGCACTGCAGGAGGGTCTGAGCCGGGGAGGGTTAGAGCTAGGGGCACTGCAGGAGGGTCTGGTGGTGATGAGCGGGGGAGGGTTAGAGCTAGGGGCACTGCAGGAGGGTCTGGTGGGGATGAGCGGGGGAGGGTTAGAGCTAGGGGCACTGCAGGAGGGTCTAGTGGGGATGAGCGGGGGAGGGTTAGAGCTAGGGGCACTGCAGAAGGGTCTGGTGGGGATGAGCGGGGGAGGGTTAGAGCTAGGGGCACTGCAGGAGGGTCTGGTGGTGATGAGCGGGGGAGGGTTAGAGCTAGGGGCACTGCAGGAGGGTCTGGTGGGGATGAGCGGGGGAGGGTTAGAGCTAGGGGCACTGCAGGAGGGTCTGAGCCGGGGAGGGTTAGAGCTAGGGGCACTGCAGGGGGGTCTGGTGGTGATGAGCGGGGGAGGGTTAGAGCTAGCGGCACTGCAGGAGGGTCTGGTTGTGATGAGCGGGGGAGGGTTAGAGCTAGGGGCACTGCAGGAGGGTCTGGTGGGGATGAGTGGGGGAGGGTTAGAGCTAGGGGCACTGCAGGAGGGTCTGGTGGGGATGAGCGGGGGAGGGTTAGAGCTAGGGGCACTACAGGAGGGTCTGGTGGGGATGAGCGGGGGAGGGTTAGAGCTAGGGGCACTGCAGGAGGGTCTGGTTGTGATGAGCGGGGAGGATTAGAGCTAGGGGCACTGCAGGAGGGTCTGGTGGTGATGAGCGGGGGAGGGTTAGAGCTAGGGGCACTGCAGGAGGGTCTGAGCCGGGGAGGGGTACAGTCGGGGGTACTGCAGGAGGGTCTGGTGGTGATGAGCGGGGGAGGGTTAGAGCTAGGGGCACTGCAGGAGGGTCTGAGCCGGGGAGGGTTAGAGCTAGGGGCACTGCAGGAGGGTCTGGTGGGGATGAGCGGGGGAGGGTTAGAGCTAGGGGCACTGCAGGAGGGTCTGGTGGGGATGAGCGGGGGAGGGTTAGAGCTAGGGGCACTGCAGGAGGGTCTGGTGGGGATGAGCGGGGGAGGGTTAGAGCTAGGGGCACTGCAGGAGGGTCTGGTGGGGATGAGCGGGGGAGGGTTAGAGCTAGGGGCACTGCAGGAGGGTCTGGTGGTGATGAGCGGGGGAGGGTTAGAGCTAGGGGCACTGCAGGAGGGTCTGGTGGTGATGAGCGGGGGAGGGGTACAGTCGGCGGTACTGCAGGAGGGCTTAGCGATGATGAGTGGGGGAGGGTTAGAGCTAGCGGCACTGCAGGACGGTCTGGTGGTGATGAGCGGGGGAGGGTTAGAGCTAGGGGCACTGCAGGAGGGTCTGGTGGGGATGAGCGGGGGAGGGTTAGAGCTAGGGGCACTGCAGGAGGGTCTGGTGGGGATGAGCGGGGGAGGGTTAGAGCTAGGGGCACTGCAGGAGGGTCTGGTGGTGATGAGCGGGGGAGGGTTAGAGCTAGGGGCACTGCAGGAGGGTCTGGTGGTGATGAGCGGGGGAGGGTTAGAGCTAGGGGCACTGCAGGAGGGTCTGGTGGGGATGAGCGGGGGAGGGTTAGAGCTAGGGGCACTGCAGGAGGGTCTGGTGGTGATGAGCGGGGGAGGGTTAGAGCTAGGGGCACTGCAGGAGGGTCTGGTGGTGATGAGCGGGGGAGGGTCAGAGAGGGCGGCACTGCAGGAGGCCCTGGTGGGGATGTGCAGGGGAGGGGTACAGTCGGCGGTACTGCAGGAGGGCTTAGCGATGATGAGCGGGGGAGGGTTAGAGCTAGGGGCACTGCAGGAGGGTCTGGTGGTGATGAGCGGGGGAGGGTCAGAGAGGGCGGCACTGCAGGAGGGTCTGGTGGTGATGAGCAGGGGAGGGGTACAGTCGGCGGTACTGCAGGAGGGCTTAGCGATGATGAGCGGGGGAGGGTTAGAGCTAGGGGCACTGCCCCCTACAGTCACAGTACAGTACTGCTCCTCTCCTATGTAGTATTTTCCTCTTTGGGCCCCGGATCGGGGTCGGTCCTGCGGAGCCGCAGTTTGGGTCAGAGCGCCCCTATAATCTGCTGTTCTGTCATTGTCCTATGATGGAGCCAGCAGACTGCGGCTTTAGGCGGCGCTGGAGCCTCTGGGCCCAGTTCACACTTGTGTAAGTAAAGATGTAACAGAAAGCAGTGGTCTGGCTCCGCGGTGCGTATTTTCCAGCGGAAATGGGGGAAATTAACAGAAATGGCAAAAATCGAGGTTTACACGGCTCCATCAACTGAGAGATAACAGTGCGGGCCCTGGGAAGGCGAGGCGCCCATCGGGACTCACAGTCTTGTGACCGGGCCTGCAGGGGGCGCCTGGAGCCGGCGCGGAGGCCGGGGCACAGCCGGGTGCAGCCTGGAGCCGGGAGCGGCAGACAATGCGCCGATTGTGACAGGACGCGGCCTCTAATGTGTGGGCGTGCAGGACGGGGCGTGGTCAGAGGCGGGGCAGTCAGGGGAGGGGCGTGGTCACTAGTGAGGGAACGCAGCGCTGTTATACAAGAGGGGCGTGATGGAGAAGTGATTGGCAGCCAGTGAGTGGGCGTGGTTACAAAGAGGTATCTATATGGATGGGCGTGGTCGCCAGCGGAGGGGGCGTGATTGACAGGTTTTGGAGAAGGCGTGGCCGGAGGCTGTGATTGACAGGCGCTGCTCCCGGGAATCTGCTCTGTGCACGGTTTGCTGCCTCCCTCTCTCTGTGCACAGGCATCATGGCGGATCACACAGGGCTGTAGCGCGCACACCCTCCTGCATACCCCCTTCCCACCCTACCCCACGGGCCCTAGGGGGGCACAGGGCCACCATGAGGCTGCATTAGCGCCTTGTGCTGCCAGGATTCGGCTGTTGTTGCAGCTGCCTCCCACCCTCCCCTCGCTGGATTGTAACTTTTGGATCGCGCACACCAAGCACCACCCTGGAGGGAGAGAAACAAGCCGTGCCTGGATCCCTGCACTAGATCACTGGATCCCTTCTATTGGCCTAGTTCGCGAGATCTCATCTTCCTCCGATATTGGATCGTTTGCATCGGATTGCCTGCAGCAGATCGCCAGATCTCTGGATCCCTGCACCGGGGGCTGCGGGTAAGGAGCAATCAGGTCTGTCCATCCCCCTGATGAGCAGGGCTCGGGTCATGCAGCAGATTGTGGGGGCGTCCAGCAGGGATCTGGGGGGGGGTTGTCCAAGTAGAGATCTGGGGGACTTCCAGCAGGGATCTAGGGGGGGGAGCGTTCAGAAGGGATCTGGGGGGGGGGGGCGTCCAGCAGGGATCTGGGGGGGGGGTTGTCCAAGTAGAGATCTGGGGGACTTCCAGCAGGGATCTAGGGGGGGGAGCGTTCAAAAGGGATCTAGGGGGCTTCCAGCAGGGATCTAGGGGGGAGCGTTCAGAAGGGATCTGGGGGGGCTTCCAGCAGGGATCAGGGGGGGGGGCGTTCAGAAGGGATCTGGGGGGGCTTCCAGCAGGGATCAGGGGGGGGGCGTTCAGAAGGGATCTGGGGGGGCTTCCAGCAGGGATCAGGGGGGGGGCGTTCAGAAGGGATATGGGGGGCTTCCAGAGATCGGGGGGGGGGGGGGCGTTCAGAAGGGATATGGGGGGGGGCTTCCAGCAGAGATCTGGGGGGGGGGGGCGTTCAGAAGTGATATAGGGGGCTTCCAGCTGGAATAGGGGGGTGTCAGGGAGAGGTCAGAGTCCTGCACTGAGAACAACTTCCTGTGCTGCAAATATGGCACTGCAGTCTGTCATCTATACACACCTATGTGCTCATGTCCTCTGTGCTGCTGGGAGGCTCCACTTGTAGCTGCATGTCAACAACAGAAGCCCCATCTGCCCCCTGGTCCAGGCCTGCGCTCTGTTAACCCCATCCCTGCTTCATCTGGCTCGCTGGATCCTAGGCTGATTATGGCTAATTTGCAGCTACGCCCAGAGTGTGCTATTATTCTTTTCTTATTTTGCTGTTTGTATGTATGAATGTATATGTGTGTGTATGTGTATATATATATATATGTGTGTGTGTATATATATATATATATATATATATATATATACCCACACACACACACTGGCTCCTGTGTAGAAACAGTAGTTGGGTCCTTTTCGGTCCTATAATTCATCATAATGGTCAATTCCATCTGCTTTTGAGCTGGGAATGGGCCCCTTACCTTTTGGGTCCCAATGATATGTCTGCCCGTGTGTGTGTGTGTGTGTACACACACACACACATATGCACACAGGGGTGGACATATCATTCAACCATGGGCCCAGAAGGTGAAGAGGCCGATTCCCTACTCAAAAGCAGGTGGAATTGTGCATTTTGATGAATTTTTGGACTGAAAAGTGCCCATATACTGGGACCTTTCTGTTTATGTACACCACTGTATATATACCAGTATACCTTCCTTTTAATATTTTCCAAAATGGCCTCATACCTCTGCCGCGTTGTGGTTTTGGCCCTTACCGTCTAATAATATTAGGTTTTTCTTGAGCACACATGACCTCCCCCCCCCTCATCTCTTAATCTTATCCATCCGCCTTTCCGCCCCTTCCGATGTTTAGGAACTGTCTAGTAGTTCATCAGGCAGCTTTTAGTCTGGGGCTAGTCGGGAACAGTCGCCTACTCTGTGCCGCTACTATATGGCGGTACTATGGAAGTGAATGATCACATTGCATCACCTGTACTACCACAAAAAGCAACTTGTAAAAAAACAGAGCCTAAGGGCCCATGCCGATTATTAGTATTAGTAGTGCACTGGACGCCTTGTCCAAAACACTGCGCTGTACAGTACAGATGGGATTTAGAGAAATCTCCGTCCCACTGTGCTTCTTTTTAATGCTGCGCAAACTGACCTGCGGTGCGGGTTTCCTATCTGCAGCATGTCAATTTCCATGCGGAGACGCTTGAGTCCCCTGCGCAGGACGACGCAGCGAAAACACGCTGTGTCCAGAACGCCACATAACCCTGATCATGGGCACATACTCTTATACAGGGGCGACAGTGTAGATACCGCAGAGTGACCCTATTAATTTTTATAGTGCTGCCATATAACAGCGGCATTGAGCGAATTTTGGTTGTGTGCTGTTGTGGCCCAAGTCACCGTCCAATCCTAGTCTATACTGCAAGTTTTTTTTTTTTTTTTAAACTAAATGGGTGACACTAAATGGGCCCTCTGCACAATTATTCAGCACTTTTCCCCATTGGGCAGCACGTTTTCTGGGTGACTTGTTAGAATGTGCGCACTATGACGTTTTTGGCCGCAAAAACACAGTGGTAAAAACGCATGCGTTTTGCTGCCTTTTTGATCACTGTGTTCCGTTATTCCAATGCATTGCATGGGTGAAAAATGCAGTAAAACGCAGGAAAGAATTGACATTTACATTTTTTTTTTTTTAGCTAAAAAATGCAGCTAAAATAAACGCTGTGTGCGGACAGCAAAAATTAAAAGTCATAGACTTTGCTGGGAAAGCAAAGTAATGCAGTTTTGAGCCCAAAAAAACGCACAAAACGTACAAAAACGCCGCGAAAAACGCTCAATGCGCACAAAGCCTTGTATCTGTTGCCGCCGCACTTCTAACATATTAAGGGTATGTTCACATGTTGCAGGCAATCTGCATGTTCTGGCAGGAAAAATGCTGCTGAAAAACGTGCATTTTGCCGCTTTTTTTATGCTTCTTTTTAAAGCTTTTTTTATGCTTTCAATGGTGAAAATGCAGGAAAAAAACCCCCACAAAGTATTGCCATGCTGCAGATTTTTTTTCTGCAAGGAAAAAATCCTGAACGCATGCACAGCACTTCACGATTCTCATAGACTGTGCTGGCATGAGGGTATCCTTGCACATTTCCGAAAAAAAGTGCCGAAAAACTGCACCGTGTGCACACAGTCTTCATAAGATTTTTTTTTTTCTTCTGTGAAATGATGTATTTGATGAAGATGTCGACTGACGTGTATTGGAAGAGTTCACAAGCGGGGGATTCCTTCATGCTGCTGTCGTCTAGCGGACGCTACTTATTTCTGAAATTTGCGTAAATGAATTTCGGAGCTTATTATATCTGTAGTGGCACCCTAAGGCTATGTGCCCACACTGCGGATTTTGCGCGGATTTTGCCGCGGATTTACCGCGGATTTTCCGAAAATCTGCAGCAGCGGCACTTCCAAGCGATTTCAATGGCATTTTGGAAATGCTGTGTCCATGCTGCGGATTTTTCCGCAGCGGATTTGCCGCGGATTTTGATCCGGAAAAATCTGCAGCATGTCAATTATTGTTGCGGATTTTGGTGCGGATTTTGGGTATAGAATGGGGGGAAAAAAAAAAATCCGCGGTTAATCCGCGGCAAAAATAAGGTGCGGATTTGCCGTGAAAGTCGCGGATTTTCATGCAGAAAAATCCGCAGGTACATTCTACCGTGGACACACAGCCTAATAATGGGCCTCTTGCCTTGTCAGCAGTGGCAACAGTTTCTTGGAGAAATTGGGTGACAATCAATATGGCTGCCTTAATGGCTGCCGACTGGATTGCTGCGTAACTAGGGAGCCTGGAAATGATGGGGTCGTGACCTGCATGGTAACTGTAATGGTGGCTGTGTACTCAGCATTGTCTGGGGTGCGGGGGAGATAGCCTGTAATTAATTATGGAGGTCAGGACCTTTAGGACGGAGGCTTTTTATCTGTTGGAAGACTACAACTCCTATTAGGCAGGTTAAAGCTCTCCTCCCTGTTGAGGTGACCAGTTACGGCCATTTTTGTGGACTAATGTCAGCCGCCATCGCGCGAATCTCCCTTTATGACCAAAAACAAGGCCCGTAAACTTAACGAAGCATTGATTAGCGTGCACAGTCCCGCCCGATAGGGTGACATCCCTGTTATTTGGATTCCATAGCAACAAGAGGACGCCATTCATGGCCACCAGAGCACTGTTGACTTCTGGTTGCTAGGGGCAACAAGGATGCTACTTGTGAGCGTCCACCATTGCTTTTTGGTTATCGCTTGCTTCACTACGTCCGAGCAGCCAGCCCTCCATCTTCACGTTATAGACCTATTCCATTTAGGCCTCGTTCAGGCGCCATTTCACCCTAGAACGCGCAACCATAGAAAACAAGTAACCTAGCAGGCCTGCAAGGCCCCAGGTATGCGTTCTAGGGTTAAAAGTGCGCGTCATAAGTAAATTATCCATCTGATTGGCTTTAGGGACATCACATGGTCTCAATTCTTTCAAAATGGCATCCAGATGTCTGATTTTATAAAATAAAAAATTTTGTTGTTGGATTTCATATGAATTTGACAAAAAAAATCGCGTGTATACAGTTCCGTAAACATCATGTGACCAGTGATGTGGTTTCTCGGCACGCAATTAAATGGTGTCATGGCGGACAACGCTTCTGGGCGGAAACCTCCATGATTGGCCATAAAGGGATTAAACATCAGGGCTCCGCGCTCTCTTCAAAAATGTTGTGACGTATGGCGGAACTACTAGTTTCAAGACAGTTTGACGTCAGTATTCTGTCACAAACCGTTGGACGCGGCTCCACCTATCATATTTAGTTAATTTTTGGTGGGCACTGGATTCTAGAGGGGGTTTTCGTATGAATTTGTGATCGGTTTCTGTTCAGGAGTCGATCGTTTTGTGGTGGAATCAGGAAACGAGCCGCCATCTGTTGTGAGATTACGTTCCGGCGGTTGGATACCCTGCGGTCCTCACTGTGAGACGTTGAGAATTTTAGTTTCCCTATAGGGCGCTGCGTCTCCGTGGTAAACAACCTGTGTTGGGCTACAACACCCAGCATATGAGGAGGAGGCAGCTTAAGCTAAGTCAACTGCGGAATTGAATTGTGTAGATCCATGAGGTTTGCAGTTTTTGGTTCTATACTAGAATGTTTCCTTTCATCGAAAGCAAGCAGAGATATTGAAACGAATCAGATTCAGGAGTTTGACAACTTTTTCATTAGGCAGCCAAAGATTAGTTATAGGAAAACAATTTAAGGAGCACCTCTGACTATAAAATGCCTATATTCTGGAGACCGCCGTCATCCTGTCAGTCTGTATTTTTAGACATTTTCATGCATTCTCTGGTTCAAGACCTCTGGCTCTCTTCCATGCCCTCTTTTTTTTTTCTATGTCATATGCTCTTGCTGGCTTTATGGCAGCTGACTGGCATTGAGTATAGCGTTATCTGTGTTTTCTTTGATGGCTCTAATTAGGAAAAAGTTCAATTTCTCAAAGCAAAATGATTGTGAGGGTCGTTGTATCCGTTCTCCCTAAGGCCCCTTTCACACATCAGTTTTTTGTCATCAGTCACAATCCGTTTTGGATCCAGTGCAGATAGTGGTAAAACTGATGCGATGTATCCAGTAAAAAAAAAAAAACGGATCCGTCGTAAAACAGTTTTTTTCTGACCAGATTGGAAATTACACATTTGAGCATGCTCCATTGCAATAAAACGGATCGAGTGCTGGAATCCGTCATTTGACGGATTGTGATGGATCCAGCGCCCATAAGCTTCCATTATAACAAACGACGTATGACAACGGATCCATCGTTGTCCGTTTTTTTGTCGCACACAAAAAACGTTCCCATGGACGTCGGCTGGACAAACATTTTTCGACGGATCCATCGCACGATGGATGAAACGTGAGGCCATCCGTCGCTAATACAAGTCAATGGGAAAAAACAGATCCAGCGCTAGATCAGTTTTTTTCACAAAACGACGGATTATGACTGATGGCAAAAAACGGATGTGTGAAAGGGGACTTGGAATCAAAAGGAAAATGTACATCTCATTGTCCAAAATCTATATTAATAAGAACCTCCTTGTTTACATCCAGGGGGCGTCTTAGGCTACTTTCACACATCCGGTTTTTGCTCTGCGGCACAATACGGCGTTCTGCAGAAAAACCGCAACCGTTTTTTTTGCCGCCGGTTGCGGGTTTTTTTGCATAGACTTACATTAGTGCCGTATTGTGCCGCATGGGCTTGCGTTCGGTCTGGTTTTTGCCGCATGCGGCAGATTTAGCCGATGCCGCGGCCGGATGGAACGTTGCCTGCAGCGTTTTTTGCTCTGGCAAAAAAAACCGCATCGCACCGCATCCAGCCGGGAAATAAGCCAGTGGCATCAGTGTCTGACAGCGGCTTTCTTCCCTCTCCACACAATGTCACCACAATGACACCACAAACCTTTTGTAGTTTTGCTACCTTTTAGCATCCTGGCCCGATCACTGGTTTCGTAACACAAACCAATAGCTTTTTCAGACAAAAAAAAATGCTTTGGACAGTTATGTGAGCCTTAAGGTGTTTTCTGATGCACCTCATCATCTTGTGCCTCCTTGGAGAAGTACCAGAAAAATTAGCGGCGAGGCACCTTCAGTTTTGGAGCCTTGGGGGGTCCAGTAGAGAGAAGAGAGCAGCTTTACAAGGAGGCGATCTGTCAGCCACAATAGATGCCCGCCCTTCTGGTTATTAAAATGCGCAACGCGTTTCGGTGGAAGAGAATCTGATTTCCTAATGTATGGACTGTTGTGTATTCAGTCTCCTATGGTGTAACCAGGCGCGTTACTAGGCCGGGGGTCTCGCTTCACATCACTCGTCAAAAGCCCATTCATTTCTACTGGTATAAATTGTGGAAGCAAAACTAGAGCAGATACCTGAATTAATATATGGTGGTGCTCTGCGGTGGGGGCCACACATAAAGTACCCTTGACTATGTGGGCCGTAGTAATTTCCCAGCCCACCCATTTACACACTGCTCTAACTCCAGCATCCAGATCCTTCTTTTTCTCTACATCTGCCATTGGGCAGATTTGGGACGCCCGCATTCTCAGGTGCTCTGTACTCGTAACTAGTGATGAGCGGGCACTACCATGCTCAGGTGCTCAGTACTCGTAACTAGTGGTGAGCGGGCACTACCATGCTCAGGTGCTCAGTACTCGTAACTAGTGATGAGCGGGCACTACCATGCTCAGGTGCTCAGTACTCGTAACTAGTGATGAGCGGGCACTACCATGTTCAGGTGCTCGGTACTCGTAACTAGTGATGAGCGGGCACTACCATGCTCAGGTGCTCAGTACTCGTAACTAGTGATGAAAGGGCACTACCATGCTCAGGTGCTCAGTACTCGTAACTAGTGATGAGCGGGCACTACCATGTTCAGGTGCTCGGTACTCGTAACTAGTGATGAGCGGGCACTACCATGCTCAGGTGCTCAGTACTTGTAACTAGTGATGAAAGGGCACTACCATGCTCAGGTGCTCAGTACTCATAACTAGTGGTGAGCGGGCACTACCATGCTCAGGCGCTCAGTACTTGTAACTAGTGATGAGTGAGCACTACCATGCTCTGGTGCTCAGTACTCGTAACTAGTGATGAGCGGGCACTACCATGCTCAGGTGCTCAGTACTCGTAACTAGTGGTGAACGGGCACTACCATGCTCTGGTGCTCAGTACTTGTAACTAGTGATGAGTGGGTACTACCATGCTCAGGTGCTCAGTACTCGTAACTAGTGATGAGCGGGCACTACCATGCTCAGGTGCTCAGTACTCGTAACTAGTGATGAGCGGGCACTACCATGCTCGGGTGCTGAGTACTGGTAACTAGTGATGAGTGAGCACTACCATGCTCGGGTGCTCAGTACTGGTAACTAGTGATGAGCGGGCACTACCATGCTCGGGTGCTCAGTACTGGTAACTAGTGATGAGCGGGCACTACCATGCTCGGGTGCTCAGTACTGGTAACTAGTGATGAAAGGGCACTACCATGCTCGGGTGCTCAGTACTGGTAACTAGTGATGAGTGAGCACTACCATGCTCAGGTGCTCAGTACTGGTAACTAGTGATGAGTGAGCACTACCATGCTCGGGTGCTCAGTACTCGTAACTAGTGATGAGCGGGCACTACCATGCTCGGGTGCTCAGTACTCGTAACTAGTGATGAGCGGGCACTACCATGCTCGGGTGCTCAGTACTTGTAACTAGTGATGAGCGGGCACTACCATGCTCAGGTGCTCAGTACTGGTAACTAGTGATGAGCGGGCACTACCATGCTCGGGTGCTCAGTACTGGTAACTAGTGATGAGCGAGCACTACCATGCTCGGGTGCTCAGTACTCGTAAGTAGTGATGAGGGGGCACTACCATGCTCGGGTGCTCAGTACTCGTAACTAGTGATGAGCGAGCACTACCATGCTCGGGTGCTCAGTACTCGTAACTAGTGATGAGAGGGCACTACCATGCTCGGGTGTTCAGTACTCATAACTAGTGATGAGCGGGCACTACCATGCTCGGGTGCTCAGTACTCATAACTAGTGATGAGCGAGCACTACCATGCTCGGGTGCTCAGTACTGGTAACTAGTAATGAGCGGGCACTACCATGCTCGGGTGCTCAGTACTGGTAACTAGTGATGAGCGAGCACTACCATGCTCAGGTGCTCAGTACTGGTAACTAGTGATGAGCGAGCACTACCATGCTCGGGTGCTCAGTACTGGTAACTAGTGATGAGCGGGCACTACCATGCTCGGGTGTTCAGTACTGGTAACTAGTGATGAGCAGGCACTACCATGCTCAGGTGCTCAGTACTCGTAACTAGTGGTGAGCGGGCACTATCATGCTCGGGTGCTCAGTACTGGTAACTAGTGATGAGCGGGCACTACCATGCTCGGGTGTTCAGTACTGGTAACTAGTGATGAGCAGGCACTACCATGCTCAGGTGCTCTGTACTCGTAACTAGTGATGAGCGGGCACTACCATGCTCGGGTGCTCAGTACTCGTAACTAGTGATGAGCGGGCACTACCATGCTCAGGTGCTTAGTACTCGTAACTACTGTTGGATAGCCAGCTCGGCAGACATTCATCAACTAGTATGGCTTCCTACAAGAGCAGACAATGGGATAAAAGCAGGATCAGGCATATTGGATGTTGATGTGCTCAATCATTTGCTTTCAACACTGCGGCTAAGCAGTCATTAAAACTACCACTTGTGAATTCACCCTTTGCCATACACGTGTGAGAACCTTCACCTACCTATCTCCGACTCGCCTATATACATGAGTTTTCAACGGGGAGGGAGGAGTAAGACGCCCCCCCTGAAAGATTAATTTGGATGTTGCAATTCCTGCTGCTCAATCCTTTCCTTTCCCCTGACATCTGTCAGGGGATTTTTATTTTTGGGGAAAGGCAAAAGGGAAGGGATCCTTAAAAAAAAGAAATTAACTAATCAGTATCGGTTAGTTTAAAGGGGTCATGCTGGATTTTTGATGAGCCATCCTTAGGGTCGCTCATGGGGATCAGGTTGGTTTGGGGTGGCGAGCGATGGTGGTGGGGTGGCGAGCGATGGTGGTGGGGTGGCGAGTGATGGTGGCGAGCGATGGTGGTGGGGTGACGAGTGATGGTGGCGAGCGATGGTGGTGGGGTGGCGAGCGATGGTGGTGGGGGTGGCGAGCGATGGTGGTGGGGTGGCGAGCGATGGTGGCGAGTGATGGTGGCGAGCGATGGTGGTGGGGTGGCGAGCGATGGTGGTGGGGAGCGATGGTGGTGGGGTGGCGAGTGATGGTGGCGAGCGATGGTGGTGGGGTGACGAGTGATGGTGGCGAGCGATGGTGGTGGGGTGGCGAGCGATGGTGGTGGGGTGGCGAGCGATGGTGGCGAGTGATGGTGGCGAGCGATGGTGGTGGGGTGGCGAGCGATGGTGGTGGGGAGCGATGGTGGTGGGGTGGCGAGTGATGGTGGCGAGCGATGGTGGTGGGGTGGCGAGCGATGGTGGTGGGTCGGGCAGATGTTGGTGTTTCCATTCATTGCGGCGGTGGCGGTGTGCAGTCAGGCCGCGCTGATCTGTAGGTTTCGGGCTGGGGAGGGTTGTAGATTGTAATTGACTGGTATCACGTTACGCCAGCGCTAATTAGCGAGGCTCAGATCCTTGTCTCTTGCTGATGCCGGCAATTCCTGGGCATTTTCTTAAAATAAGCAAAGAGGATAAAAAAAACGTACAGATTATTTTTTTCAGGTCACATTGCGAAGAGCCGCGGGGATCGTATCCCAGAAGGAAGAGTCTGCACTATATGGGCCTTTTCAGCTATATTTTAATGGAGCCATTTTATTGGTGTGCAGAATTCCAAAAAAAGTGAAAACCCCTTTCATTTTCTCCATTCATTATGCATTTTTTTTTTGCTATCTTTTTACACATCTGCCCTATTGTAACTGTGTTACTCTGACATGTCAGTTAGAGGGACCAATTTTCTGCCGTGGGAAAGTCCTCGTCACATAGATGAGTGCTGCTGCGCAGTGGAAGCTGTGCTGTAATGTGACTGCGGCCGCTGGTAAAGGGACCAGGTATCAAATCTGATTTTATAGAGTTTGTTTTTTTTTTTTAACCCCGTTTTTGAGATACGAGTTCTTTTTTATAAACGCCGACACAAACCGCATTTCTGGAAAAGCAGTGGATGAATGTAAGCGGACAGTCAGCAGTCATGAGAGTCAGGGGCCGGGTGGATCATGGGGGGGTCACAGGAGTGTTCTGGCTCGGGACGGTTTTTGCTTGCCGTAATGGAGCAGGCTGCTTGCACAGCTCGTATGTTTACCTGTGTATGTATTAATGCTGCCATACAGGGCACATATAATGGCAACCATGAGTAACCATGCTGTATATATTTATTAATACTATGATCCAGTGCTCAAAAAATACCAACCTATAGTGCTCATATTCTATTCTATTAGTAATGCTGCTATACAGTACTCAAATAATACCAACCCATAGTGAGCTTATTTTACGTATGTATTAATACTACCGTACAGTGCTCAAATAATTCCAACCCACAGTGTGCATGTTCGATTTATGTATTAATACTACCATACAGTGCTCAAATAATACCAACCCATAGTGTGCATATTCTATTTATGTAGTAATATTACCGTACGGTGCTCAAATAATACCAATCTATAGTGACCGTATTTTATCTGTTTTAATACTACCATACAGTGCTAAAATAATACCAACCTATAGTGTGCAAATGCTATTTATGTATTAATACTACCATACAGTGCTCAAATAATACCAACCTATAGTGTGCATATGCTATTTATGTATTAATACTACCATACAGTGCTCAAATACCAACCTATAGTGTGCATATTCTATTTATGTAATACTACCATATAGTGCTCAAATACCAACCTATAGGGAGCATATTCTATTTATGTATTAATACTACCATACAGTGCTCAAATAATACCAACCTATAGTGAGCATATTCTATTTATGTATTAATACTACCATACAGTGCTCAAATAATACCAACCTATAGTGAGCATATTCTATTTATGTATTAATACTACCATACAGTGCTGAGGCTTTAATGTTGTAGGTTGCCACCTGCAGCAAGCACCTTTTGATGATCATGGCTACCCATGGATCATGAGCATGTGCCACAAATTTGATTCCTTTTTTTTTTTGTTTTTTTTTGTTTTAAAGGCCACAATTATACCATGTTCCAAATTATTATGCAAATTTTATTTTTCTCTGATTTTCTAATGGCCGGTGCAAATGACAGTCAGTCTAATAAGTCATCACCCGTTAGAGGATACATCTAATTTTACTGAAGAAACCTCCCGATGATCACAGTATAATCTTCCTGTTCCACATTATTAGGCACAGTAGAGTTTCTAAACATTTTATATGTTTTAAAGCACTGAAAATGCTCATTTGTGGAATTTGCAGCATTAGGAGGTCACATTCACTGAAATAAAAAGCTATTTAAATCCAAAACTTCCTAAGTTACAGGCCAAGTTACATGTAACATAGGAACCCTTCTTTGATATCTCCTTCACAATTCTTGCATCCATTGAACGTGTGAGTTTTTGGAGAGTTTCTGCTTGACTTTCTTTGCATGATGTCAGAATCGCCTCCCAGAGCTGCAGATTTGATATGAACTGTCTCCCACCCTCGTAGATCTTCTTTTGCTTGATGATACTCCAAAGGTTCTCTATAGGGTTGAGGTCAGGGGAAGATGAGTTTATCTCCTTTTATGCCCATAGCAGGCAATGACACAGAGGTATTCTTTGCAGCATGAGATGGGGCATTGTCATGTATGAAGATGATTTTGCTCCTGAAGGCACGTTTCTGCTTTTTGTACCATGGAAGAAAGTTGTCAGTCAGAAGCTCTATATATTTTGCAGAGGTCATTTTCACACCTTCAGGAACCCTAAAGGGGCGTGCCAGATGTCTCCCCATGATTCCTGCCCAAAACATGACTCCTCCACCTCCTTGCTGACGTCGCAGCCTTGTTGGGACATGGTGGCCATCCACCAATCATCCACTGCTCCATCCATCTGGACCATCCAGGGTTGCTCGACACTCATCAGTAAACAAGACTGTCTGAAAATTAGTCTTCATGTTATGTCTGGGCCCGCTGCAACCGTTCCTGCTTGTGAGCACTGGTTAGGGGTGGCCGAATAGTAGGTTTATGCCCCACAGCAAGCCTTTGACCGATCCTACACCTTGAGGTTCAAGGGACTCTAGAGGCACCATATCTGTTTGCTGGTTTGTGATGGCTTTTTAGCAGCTGCTCTCTTAATCCGATGGACTTGTCTGGCAGAAACCTTCCTCATTCTGCTTTTATCTGCACGAACACGGATGTGCTCAGAATCAGCCACAAATCTCTTCACAGTACGATGATCACGCTTACGTTTTCATGAAATATCTAATGCCAGGCATGGCACTATTTAATGCTTTTCGGCAGCAGAAAGATCCTTTTTCTTTCCCATGTTACTTGACAACTGTGGCTGCTTAATATTGTGGAACATCCAGTTTCCCTTTTTTATTGGGCCTCACCTGGAAAACGAATTATCACAGGGATCTGAGACTGATTTCAGTGATCCAAAGACCCCTGAGACACAAACCATCAATGAGCTTCATTATTAATCGCTACGACACTTACATCCAATCTGCATAATAATTTGGAACATGGTGTATGGCCCCCAAAAGTACAAATGTCCATTCTGGCAATTACCACTGTTTTCTTATGGACAATGACCAAAGTTATAAATTAAAGGGACACTCTACTTTTTGACCTTGTAAGTATTGAAGTGATTGTCCTGTCATTTCCCCCCCCCCATCATAGTACAATTGAAGTAGTAGCTAAAATCCCGCTGTAGACATGGCGGTATCGCCGTGACTTTAGTTCCTCGCTTACCTATGGAATTAATTTTGGAGTCTCTGTAGGTCTGACATTACCATGCATTGTGCTGCCACCGGTAATTGTGACGTTAGTGCGGTGGGCACAGCATGGGCAGGGGAAATGCTGACGAGATGTATAGGCGGGCAATATAATGTATGGACGTGTATATATAAAGAGGTCCTGGCATTGGGACAGAAGTGGGCAGTTTTTGCTCTTATTTTATTGCCACTATTCCGCTGGCTTATTTTTTTGCATTTTTAAATCCGCTATACAGTTCCAGCGTTACACACCTTGTGATTTAGTGCTATAATTCCTGGAACATGTGGAGTCATAAATCCGCCAGAGTAGACATATTACAGTACAATGACGGTAAAATCACGGCCAAAGGTGAAGGCTCAGGTGTGAACAGGCACAAAAGAAGAAAACGTATGTACAAAGGGATAGTGTGTGTGTGTGTGTGTGTGTGTGTGTGTGTGTGTGTGTGTGTGTGTGAAGTTTTATTTTATTTATTTTTTTTTTTTACTTCACATTTATCATATGTATATATCAATCACAAGTGTGAATCTGGTTTCGCTTGGGCTCCTTCAGGGGGGTTGTGTAGTTATGTGATGACTCACATTATACACTCTTCCCACAGGTGTCGATAATGAGACCGCAGTGGTGTGTATCACTTGTATCACTTTCCGGACATCCAGGAGACGCGAGGGGTCTGGGGAAATCCTTGCTGTCTCATTGTCGACATTTGTGAGGAGAGTATTTATTTAATGCGAGCCGTTAAACACAACCCCCTGAGGAAGCTCACACGAAACCTGATTCACACTTGTGATTGGTAGATATGATAGATGTGAGGTAAAAAAACAAACTTTCATTTACATATATGTACCCTTATACTGTACCCTAGATATTTTTTTTACTGTATTAATTGCCATTTCAATCATTTGTAGACTGTGAACCCTCGCGGGCAGGATCTTCTCTCCTCCTGTAGACTGTGAGCCCTCGCGGGCAGGGTTCTCTCTCCTCCTGTAGACTGTGAGCCCTCGGGGGCACGATCTTCTCTCCTGTAGACTGTGAGCCCTAGCGGGCAGAGTCCTCTCTCCTCCTGTAGACTGTGAGCCCTCACGGGCAGGGTCCTCTCTCCTCCTGTAGACTGTGAGCCCTCACGGGCAGGGTCCTCTCTCCTCCTGTAGACTGTGAGCCCTCGGGGGCAGGGTCCTCTCTCCTCCTGTAGACTGTGAGCCCTCGGGGGCAGGGTCCTCTCTCCTCCTGTAGACTGTGAGCCCTCACGGGCAGGGTTCTCTCTCCTGTAGACTGTGAGCCCTAGCGGGCAGAGTCCTCTCTCCTCCTGTAGACTGTGAGCCCTCGGGGGCAGGGTCCTCTCTCCTCCTGTAGACTGTGAGCCCTCACGGGCAGGGTTCTCTCTCCTCCTGTAGACTGTGAGCCCTAGCGGGCAGAGTCCTCTCTCCTCCTGTAGACTGTGAGCCCTCACGGGCAGGGTCCTCTCTCCTCCTGTAGACTGTGAGCCCTCGGGGGCAGGGTCCTCTCTCCTCCTGTAGACTGTGAGCCTCGTGGGCAAGGTCCTTTCTCCTCCTGTAGACTGTGAGCCCTCGGGGGCAGGGTTCTCTCTCCTCCTGTAGACTGTGAACCCTCGCGGGCAGGGTTCTCTCTCCTCCTGTAGACTGTGAGCCCTAGCAGGCAAGGTCCTCTCTCCTCCTGTAGACTGTGTGCCCTCGTGGGCAAGGTCCTCTCTCTCCTCCTGTAGACTGTGAGCCTCGTGGGCAAGGTCCTCTCTCCTGTAGACTGTAAGCCCTCGCGGGCAGGGTTCTCTCTCCTCCTGTAGACTGTGAGCCTCGTGGGCACAATCTTCTCTCCTCCTGTAGACTGTGAGCCCTCGTGGGCAGAGTCCTCTCTCCTTCTGTAGACTGTGAGCCCTCACGGGCAGGGCTCTCTCTCCTCCTGTAGACTGTGAGCCCTCGCGGGCAGGGTTCTCTCTCCTCCTGTAGACTACAGGGAGTAGTAGAATAAGGGTTTCCAAGCCGCACCAATGACTAGCCGATCATGAGAATTGTGGATTAATGTTGCTTTTATTCAATGCACAGGTCAACGCGTTTCGGAAGACACAGCTCCCTTCCTCAAATCGAGATTTGATGTTTCTTGCCAGTCTGTCCTGAGGAAGGGAGCTGTGTCTTCTGAAACGCGTTGACCTGTGCATTGAATAAAAGCAACATTAATCCACAATTCTCATGATTGGCTAGTCATTGGCGCGGCTTGGAAACCCTTATTCTACTACTCACTGTTATCTGCCAATCGAGGGACCGCTGCCGTGGCTTGGAGTTACATACATGCTGTTATAGTAGTTGTGACTTTCACAACCCCTATAGGTGAGTAGTACCACCTCTTTCATCCCCCCCATTGCTGCCGGGGTAAGACCCTATTGCGCTTCTTTTTCCACAGTTTATCTCCTGCTTCCTCCTGTAGACTGTGAGCCCTCGCGGGTCGGGTCCTCTCTTCTCCTGTAGACTGTGACCCCTCGTGGGCAAGGTCCTCTCTCCTCCTGTAGACTGTGAGCCCTCGTGGGCAAGGTCCTCTCTCCTCCTGTAGACTGTATGCCCTCGCGGGCAGGGTTCTCTGTCCTCCTGTAGACTGTGAGCCCTCGCGGGCAGGGTTCTCTCTTCTCCTGTAGACTGTGAACCCTCGCGGGCAGGGTTCTCTCTCCTCCTGTAGTTTGTGAGCCCTCACGGGCCAGGTTCTCTCTCCTCCTGTAGCCTTGGAATAAATGGCGCTATAATAGTAATAATAATAAAGCTGCCCCTCCATACATAATGTGCATTTTTTTTTTTAACCTCACATCTATCATACGTATATATCAATCACCAGTGTGAATTGGGTTTCTCTTGGGCTTCTTCAGGGGGGTTATGTGTAACTGTGTTATGGCTTATTACATTAAACTTTCGCCCTACAGGTGTCCATAATGAGACCGCGGTGGTGTGCGTCGCTTCCGACCATCCAGGAGACACAACTGGTCTGGGGAAATCCCTGCTGTCTCATTATCAACACCTCTGGGGACAGTAATTAATACGAGCTGTGACACACAACCCCCCTGAGGAAGCCCATGTGAAACATGATTAACACTCATTATTGGTATATACAGTACAGACCAAAAGTTTGGACACACTTCATTCAAAGAGTTTTCTTTATTTTCATTACTCTGAAAATTGTAGATTCACATTGAAGGCATCAAAACTATGAATTAACACATGTGGAATGAAATACTTAACAACAAAGTATGAAACAACTGAAAATATGTCTTATATTCCAGGTTCTTCAAAGTAGCCACCTTATTGCTTTGATTACTGCTTTGCACACTCTTGGCATTCTCTTGATGAGCTTCAAGAGGTAGTCACCGGAAATGGTTTCCCAACAGTCTTGAAGGAGTTCCCAGAGATGCTTAGCACTTGTTGGCCCTTTTGCCTTCACTCTGCGGTCCAGCTCACCCCAAACCATCTCGATTGGGTTCAGGTCTGGTGACTGTGGAGGCCAGGTCATCTGGCGTAGCCCCATCACTCTCCTTCTTAGTCAAATAGCCCTTACACAGCCTGGAGGTGTGTTTGGGGTCATTGTCCTGTTGAATAATAAATGATGGTCCAACTAAACGCAAACCGGATGGAATAGCACGCCGCTGCAAGATGCTGTGGTAGCCATGCTGGTTCTGTAAGCCTTCAATTTTGAATAAATCCCCAACAATATCACCAGCAAAGCCCCCCCACACCATCACACCTCCTCCTCCATGCTTCACGGTGGGAACCAGCCATGTAGAGTCCATCCGTTCACCTTTTCTACAAAGACACGGTGGTTGGATCCATAGATCTCAAATTTGGACTTATCAGACCAAAGCACAGATTTCCACTGGTCTAATGTCCATTCATTGTGTTCTTTAGCCCAAACACGTCTCTTCTGCTTGTTGCCTGTGCTTAGCAGTGGTTTCCTAGCAGCTATTTTACCATGAAGGCTGCTGCACAAAGCCTCCTCTTAACAGTTGTTCTAGAGATGTGTCTGCTGCTAGACCTCTGTGTGGCATTGACCTGGTCTCTAATCTGAGCTGCTGTTAACCTGCGATTTCTGAGGCTGGTGACTCGGATAAACTTATCCTCCGCAGCAGAGGGGACTCTTGGTCTTCCTTTCCTGGGGCGGTCCTCATGTGAGCCAGTTTCTTTGTAGTATTTGATGGTTTTTGCCACTGCACTTGGGGACACTTTCAAAGTTTTCCCAATTTTTTCGGACTGACTGACCTTTATTTCTTAAAGCAATGATGGCCACTCATTTTTCTTTACTTAGCTGCTTTTTTTCTTGCCAAGAGTGTGCAAAGCAGTAATCAAAGCAAATGGTGGCTACTTTGAAGAACCTAGAATATGACATATTTTCAGTTGTTTCACACTTTTCTGTTAAGTATTTCTTTGAATGAGATGGTGTGTCCAAACGTTTGGTCAGTACTAAATGTGTGATAGATTTGGGGTGTAAAACCTATTTTTTAGGATTTAATTATATGTACCCTTATACTGTACCTTTTAGCTATTTTTTTTTACTATTGGTAATTGTTGACTGTATTGATCGCCTTTTCCATCACGTTGCCTCTCCGTACATAATGTGACTTCTTTTATGCGTGTTCTTCCCCATCACTATTATTTTATCATTATTGTGTACTTTTTGATAATACACTTGATAACGCTGCTCTGGGGGATTTTGACTCCAGATTTTTTAGGAATTATTTTAGTTTTCGCTTTTTCCCACCTGTATAGTTATGGTAACCTTATGTTTTCTCTGACCTGCGGCCGTGTCTTTTACATATGTGGCCTTTTTGTGTTCGGACGTTATTAATATGCTCTGCATTATTACCCAGTAAGCCCCGCCCCATTGGCAAAGACCATAAAAACTAATACTGAATGAAATGACCCGTATCTCTGGAACCGTATGGCGGATTGGAAAAAACCCAAAAGCACAATAATCAGGGGAACAAGAAGTCCACTTTTGACGTTAATATGGAGATCAGCATCTGGATTATAAAGGGGGTCCTGTGTGTGACCCCCACCTTTTGACCTAATAGGCACATGTATGACCATCTTTTCCTGCCATGTTACGATTTCTCAGGTGTATTTTAGACTTTTGACCTTCTTGCCTCCATCTTGACCCTGGAGGTCTCTCTTAGACATCTAGGTCGTAGTGATGGATCCTGTGTGGACAGAAGGCTGGCACCCCGCGCCGGGCGCACACATTCACTGCAATTGTTTGGGATGCGGCAAAGAATGGAAACAGTAATAGGAAGGAAGGGAGTTTTTCTGTCTTGTACACAGGGCTCGGTGGCCCGGCCGGGGGAACAACTTATTATCTGAAAACCATTTTAGCCTATTCCGGATGACACCGGCTATTAGGTCACCATCTAATGATCGGGGAGGGGGGAGACCGGTGGTTTCGGAGAGGGAGCCATGACTAAACATACACTGGGATCCCGTTTGAAGATGGCAGCCCTGTAATTTTCTGGTTACTCTGTGGTTGCATTGGCAAAGAAAACACACACCGCAATGATATGTTACACGGCCATGTCCACAGCTCCACTTCCTACATCGCGCTGATCTATGGTTTATTGTACGAGGAAGGAAAACACGGATGGACTCCGTGTATACATAAGCAAAAAATGGCGTAGTTACCCTGAGCGGCCAAAAATGCCTCTAAGTATTTTTCTTAAAATAAGAGTTGCTATTGGTAACTGCTTAATTTTTTCTTTTTTTTTTTTGTAATGCAAAGGAAACACTTGTTGTCTGTAGTAACTGGTAAAAAATGTAAACATGGCCGCCATAGATGTGTATGAAAAACAGCCATTTTCCATAGCAACCAATCAGATTCCAGCAATTTTGTATTTTCTTCTTTATTTTGTAGGCAAATTAAAGATGATGGTTATGGGTTGCTATGGGTAACCAGGCAAATTTAGGCGTCAATTATGGGAACTGATGCTGAGTAATTTCCCATAGGAACCAGCCTGTTCTCATATAAGAAGTTGCTGGTTGTCGGCGCCATCTTAATGCTCGAGATACAGAACGCCTCGTGTTTTTATTTTTGTGGATCTGAATCTGGACATTGTCACCTGCAATGTTTACATTCCTGCACCAGGATAGTACGAGCACCAAAAGCCAGCTTCTCTGCCCGCCATGTTACTTCACTGCCGCAGCAATGTCACCGAAGTCTATAATCACCTATATGGCGCCATATACAAATCATACTCTCCTGTATGCCAAACGTGCATTAATTCTCCCAATATCTGTGTAGGAGAGGCCCTGAAGTAAGCAGAGGTCGAGGATGGGCCCATAGACTATGGTGGGTGCCATATTACAGGCCTCATGAACTTCGTGTAAAAGTAAAGCCTCTTTAAAAATGGTCTTCATTAAAGATTTTCTCCCATTTCCAGCCCTTGTCTCCATTGTGACAGACAATAAACTAACCCCGTGGGGTCGGGTGCCAGCCCCATGTGGCTGAATCCTGCCACCATCCTCTCTCTTATCCATGGCCGTGCTTCTAACTAGTGGCCCCGTGGGGTGAGGTGCCGGCTTCATGTGGCTGGATCCTGTTATCATCTTCTCTTATCCATGACTATGCTTCTACCTAGCAGCCCCGTGGGGTCTGGTCCTGATCCCGTGTGGCTGGATCCTGCTATCATCTTCTCTTAGCCATGGCTATGCTTCTACCTAGCGGCCCTGTGTGGTCTGGTTCTGGTCCCGTGTGGCTGGATCCTGCCATCATTCTCGATCATATTCATGGTCATGCTTCTATCCTAGCAGCCCCGTGGGGTCAGGTGCCAGCCCCATTTGGCTGGATCCTACCATCATCCTCTTATCCATGGTCATGCTTCTACCTAGCGGCCCTGTGGGGTCTGGTCCTGGTCCTGTGTGGCTGGATCCTGCTATCCTCTTTTCTTATACATGACTATGCTTCTACCTAGCGGCCCCATGGGGTTAGGTGACGGCCCCGTGTGGTTGGATCCTGTCATCATCCCCTTTCTTATACATGGTCATCCTTCTACCTAGTGGCCCTGTGGGGTTGGGTGCCGGCCTCGTGTAGCTGGATCCTGCCATCATTCTCGCTCTTATCCATGGTAATGTTTCTACCTAGCTGGCCCCTGGGGCCTGGTCTCACCATTATCCATCCTCTCTTATCCATGGTCCTGTTTCTACCTAGCGGCCCCGTGTGGCCGGGTCCCGCCATCGTTCTCCTATCCATGGTCATGCTTCTACCTAGTTGCCCCTTGGGTTCTGGTCCCGCCATCATCCTCCCTCTTAGACATGGTGGTGCTTCTACCTAGCGTAACACAAAGTAGAGAAAAGATGGCCGACTGTGTGACAGTAGCGGTAGACTACACAGGGCTATATTGTGTCTTACCATGGCGAGCCATCGAGCTGTAAACACCAAAACTTAGAAAATTGTTAATATTCGTTAGTATCAAAGCTTTATTTTAGATTAATTAGAAAAGGTAAAATGGCAGGTGACACTGAGACAACCTCCCATTCCCCCCCCCTCCCAAATAGATGGATCAGTTAATCACTGCTGGTTCAGATTCCAAAATCTAAAGGGATCAACTAACTGGTTGTAGTTGGCGTTATGATATACTATCGTATATATGGATCTTTTTGCCAATGGACTTTTTATTTCTGAGGTCCCAATGGGGTTGTCAGGAATATCTGCAAATATTTTAAAGAAATTGTGTAACTTTAAAAATAAATAAATAATAAAATATGGAGACGGCACGTGGTGGCAAGTACCGTGTAGTTGTTTTCTGTAAGCTTCGAGCTCAGATTTCCCAAAGTTGTCGCCTAAGGGAAAGGTAGATGCTAAATGTCGTAATTGCCTCTAAGAACTTAAGACGCTGAAATTAGATGGATTTTCTTTTCTTTTTTTTCTTTTATGTCCAAATATCAGAAGACAATTAACCAGACTGAATTGTCGGGAACAGAAAATATTCCTTACAAATTGGGGAAAAAAATCAATGTAAAATAAAATCTAACACAATTATCATGGAAAATGAATAATAATAAAATATATATATATATATATGTGTGTATATATATATATATATATATGTATATATATGTATATGTGTGTGTGTGTAGAGATGGATATAGAGATAGATATACAATATATTATTTTTTTATATATATATATATATATATATATATATATATATATATATATATATATATATATATATATATATATATATATATATATATATATATATATATATATATATATATATATATATATACATAATTGCCTTATTCTGTCTGTCTGTCTGTCATGCTCCAAAATTGTGTCACCGTGACATGTCCTTACGGTGACACAAAGCTGATTGGCCGCTGGGTTCGCCATGGCCCCGCCCCCCCACACGGATTGGCCAGCCGCTCGCCCAGGCTCTGCCCCCCCCCCACAGATTGGCCTCTCGCCCCGGCACCCTGCAGGCATTGGCAACTCGCCCACGCCACGCCCCGCCCCCCTCACGCAATAGACGTTAGCTTCCCCGCCCCCCCCCCCACCTGACACGGTCACGGAGCCACGAATCCCAGGTGAGTACTGTACTCCCCCCCCCCCCCCCCCTTTCCCCCCTCACCAACGGGAGCCCACATCAGCGTACGCCGCCGCCGTATGCTGGTGTTGGCTCCCGTGCGAGCAGGGGACGTGTTGCGCTGGTAACCATGCTTGCATAGTTACCAGTAAATCAAGGTCCTGCAGCGGCAGGACTTCCACACGCACAAACATAACAGCACACACACACGCATACACACACACACATCAGATCGCACTCACTCTCACAAACACCTCACACACACCTCACACACACCTCACACACACCTCACACACACCTCACACACACCTCACACACACCTCACACACACCTCACACACACCTCACACACACCTCACACACACATCGCATCCACACACTCACAGCATCCGGCGATATCGCTTGCTTCTCGGCCTCGATACTGTGCTGTGAGCTTCCAGGACCTGCCGGAGGATCACATGGCCAGAAGCATGTGGTATGTCCGGATGTTGTGACTGTGAGCGCGTATGTGCGATATCGTCAGTGTCTGTGTGTGTGAGTGTATGCGATCGGTTGTGTGTGTGTGTGTGAGTGGATGCGATCGGGTGTGTGTGAGTGGATGCGATCGGTCGGGTGTGTGTGAGTGGATGCGATCGGGTGTGTGTGAGTAGATGCGATCGGGTGTGTGTGAGTGGATGCGATCGGGTGTGTGTGAGTGGATGCGATCGGGTGTGTGAGTGTCGGCAGAGGAGCACGGCGTGCTGGAGGAGGCTGGGAGCAGAGAGGCTGATCATGGGGAAGGCTGGGAACGGGAGGCTGATGCTGAGGGAGGCTGGAAGGACAGAAGCTGATGCTGGGGAGGCTGGAAGGAGAGAGGCTGATGCTGGTGGAGGCTGATGCTGGTGGAGGCTGATGCTTGGGGAGGCTGATGCTGGGGGAGACTGGGAGCGGAAGGCTGATGCTGAGGGAGGCTAGGAGGGGGAGGCTGGGAGGAAGGAGGCTGGGAGGAGAGAGGCTGATCCTGGGGAAGGCTGGGAAAGGGAGGCTGATGCTGAGGGAGGCTGGAAGGAGAGAGGCTGATGCTGGGGGAGGCTGGAAGGAGAGAGGCTGAGGCTGGGAGGAGAGAGGCTGATGCTGGGGAAGGCTGATGCTGAGGGAGGCTGGGAGGGGAAAGCTGATGCTGGGGAAGGCTGGGAGGACGAAGGCTGGGAGGAGAGAGGCTGATCCTGGGGAAGGCTGGGAGAGGGAGGCTGATGCTGGAAGGAGAGAGGCTGATGCTGGCGGAGGCTGATGCTGGGGGAGGCTGGAAGGAGAGAGTCTGATGCTGGTGGAGGCTGATGCTTTGGGAGGCTGGGAGAGGGAGGCTGATGCTGAGGGAGGCTGGGAGGAGGGAGACTGGGAGAGGTAGGCTGAGAGAAGAGAGGCTGATGCTGGGGGAGGCTGGTGCTGGGGGAGGCTGGGAGAGGGAGGCTGATGCTGGGGGACGGTGGGAGGACGGAGGCTGGGAGGAGAGAGGCTGATGCTGGGGAAGGCTGGGAGGAGAGAGGCTGATGCTGGGGACAGAGAGGAGAGGCTGATGCTAGGATGAGAGAGGCTGATGCTGGGAGGAGAGAGGCTGATGCTGGGAGGAGAGAGGCTGATGCTGGGAGGAGAGAGGCTGATGCTGGGAGGAGAGAGGCTGATGCTGGGAGGAGAGAGGCTGATGCTGGGAGGAGAGAGGCTGATGCTGGGGGCAGAGAGGCTGATGCTGGTGCAGCATGGGGGATGGAGCACGATGGGGGGGTGCGCAGCATCGGGGATGGAGCATGATGGCGGGGTGCGCAGCATCGGGGATGGAGCACGATGGGGAGTTCACAGCATGGGGGATGGAGCACGTTTGGGAGTGCGCAGCATGGCGGGTGGA